>NC_057811.1:175711416-175815525 GCF_018294505.1 Triticum aestivum
GCTTAATTTAATTTGAGGGGTGTGTTGTGCTGAGCCCCCAGCAGAACTATGTTATGTTTCTTCTCGTTACTTTAACTCTTCAGTACGTACATACTAGTATTTCTTACATTTCATCTTTTAGTTGGTATAGTACTACCACTCGTTTCTTCACATTATATACGTACAATATATATGGCCAACATCATATAGCCAGCAGTTTAGTTGTCAAAGAATTTTAGGGTGCTTAGTTTTGTCAAAGAATTCCAGGATGCTTAGAGGGTGCTTGGATCCAAGGGACTTATTTTAGTCTGACTAAAAATAGTCTCTTTAAGAGGCTAAAGTTCCAAGCACCCCTGACTAAAGAGGGGCTAAAACTAGTCTTGAGACTAAAATTTTTTAGTCAGAGGTACCCCTACTAAAATGTGGATTAGTCCTCTCTCTACTCATTTAACTCCTCTCCTTTAACACAGGCGAGTTCTGGATTGGAGGGTTTGGAGGATAATAAATGCTCATTAACTTGATTTTAGCCTTTTTAGTATTTGGATCCAAGCATGGGTGAGGCTAGCATGTTTTAGTCCCACTACTTTTAGTCATGGGACTAAAACGTATCCAAGCACCCTCTTAGTTTTATTTGAGGGGTGGGTTGTGCTGGACACCATTATTGTGACTAGCCTTTTTAATAGTACTATATGCATAATTTGGCGACAAGCGCTCTCTATATGTACCACCTTTTTTTTAATTTCAAGTTTTGCTCCATGGCGCAATCCATCGATACTACTGCTGTACAAAAGTATACACTTTTTAAAAGGCTAGAGGGCGGGGCAGTCTAGCTTGGTCGGTTTCACGAGAGGTGAGGGCCTTTGTGATTTGAAGGCTCATTACTGCTGGAAGGCGGGGCCTTGTGATTTGACTGCTCGTATAAATGCGCCGACGACCTGATCGAGGAGGAGCAAAGAACCGTGCGGTATACTCAAGTTTTCCACTGGAGTAGTACTGCGACGGAGGAGCACGAAACACGGCAGCCCAGTGCCATATGGCGATAAAAATGATCAAATTTGCTAGTCATCTCATTGTTAGCATTGTTCTATTCATTCCCTCAAAAAAAACATTGTTCTATTCATGCCTCACAGAGAACGTGACACGTGCGGCGAAACACCCGAAGCAAAAGATGAAACACAGGAGCAAAAGAAGAAGGAAGATTATCACCCCAAATGATCTAATTCGCCGCGGAGTCGTAACTGCTTCTTCATCGCCTCCACGACCTCCATCTCCTTGCGCGTCTCCTCTGTCATCTTCTTCATTCTGTCCATGACGCGGGATTTCTCGACGCGAGCCTTCATCATCTGTTCCACAGCCGCATTATGTACCTTGATAGCAGCCGGGTGCTCGATGCGGAGCTTCGCCAACTCCTCCTTCTGTTCCATGACGAGGGCCTGCAGCATCTTCATCGAGGAACTACTATTCTCATGCAGCTTCTTCCAGCCGGCGTTCTTCTCCTTCAACAAGTCGATCTCGTGGCAGAGCTTCGCCTTGTCCTCTTGAAGTCGCAGGATTTCGCCGGTCGCCTTCTTCTCTGAGGCAATGCTCTTCTTCAGCAGCATCACCAAGCCGGCGGTCAACTCCCCCTGCTGATTGAGCTCAGCGGGCATGTCGTCGAGGCTCTCCTTCAGCAACTCCACCAAGCCTTGGATGAACTCCTTCTGCTTATTGAGCTGATCGGGCATGCCGTCGAGGGATAACGACTCCAGCTCCGCCGGCTCGGCATGTTCGCCTCCGCGGCTAGGGCGCTCCTGGGAGCCATCGCCTGCCCGTGAGAGATCTTTCGAGGTCTCTGCGTGGCGGCGAGCCCTCTCTTTTTTTTCCACAGCCTTGGTTGCCGCTCCCTTGTTACGAGTAGTTCTCGACCTAGAGCTCTGCTCACCGGCCATGGCAACGACGGACGAAGAAGAAGCACTTATGAGGAGGAAAGGTAGAGTAATTTTCGGTTAGGTAGTTCCCCTTTTTATAATCTAAGTACTAGCACTAGTACTAATACCTCCATAGTGGGAACACGTTCAGGTTTGGTACGTACTAGTAGGTGTGAGCAGGCTTTCGAATGTGATGGGAACAAGGTAAAGATTAATTGATGGTTTTGGTTTTGAGGCCCGAAACGGCTCCCGATGAGTTTAGCGAAACATAAATTTCAAGTACTACACTGCTCAAATGCGTAAATATTATGTTACTGTCAAAAATTGGCACAAAATACGAAGGAGACCAATGGAAGTACTACTAGCAACCCACGATTTAACTACTCGCATGCGCGCAATGGAGTAATAATGTCTTTCTTCCGCCCTCAAGTCCACTCAATTTGCATGCGCTGTATTAAAATACCATCAATGGAGTGAACGACTTTACACGCGTCAAATTATCACATGGGGTGGATCTTGGTACAAAATTGCGTCCGCCCGTGTACCCGCGTGTGCGTGCGAGGGCATGAGTGCGTGCGTGGCGTGCGTGCACATCTTTGCTTCATGCATGTACCGCCAGTATGGCTCAGGGAGGACGAGTACATTCTTCTGGAACCAGCAGCACGTCACTGTGATCAATCCATGCAAGGAGGTCGCGACAACGCCTCCACATGTGCCACGTGGCTTCATGAACTGTAAGAGAGACACTGTGTAGCGTGCCATTGGTATTCTAATTTACGTGTTTTGCACATACTCGAAGTACTAGTAAGGTACACGTGCATTGCACGCATCAGATTTTGAAACCAAATTATGAATAAATACCACACTATAGCATGTAAGCTCTGAGTCATATATGCCTGATGTAGCCCTTCGTTTAATTCTTATAGTTCATCTCATTCAAAATCAATTAGTTTTTATAAAAAAAGCTAAGAACGCGGGAATAGGTAAAACATGGGATTATACTGGAATGTCGTCTTGAATCCTACAGGATTGTACGAGTGTTTGATTGTGCATAGAAAAAACGCAGAATTCTTTCAAAGAGGTTTGAGTGGATGGGATGTTTCCTATGAAATCTAGTGCAAATGAATCATATGGAAAAATTCCTATGGTTTACAATCCTACGAATCAAACAACCAAGATAGGAAAAATTCCTAATGACTAGAATCCTCCAAAATTCCTTTGAGAATCCTTTGAATCAAAGAAGCCCTTAATCTATTTTATGATTCATGGAATTGTGCGTTGTAAAGCATAAAGTAAAAACAAATAATGGCAATTCAACTAGGAAAAAAGTTTGGGCAGTTATGGTACGGAAGATTCTAGAACAAAAGAGAACCACTGTTGTTTTGAGGTTTGTGCATTATGCTTAAGTTCAACCATGGAGTCTGCTAGATTGTACATGTGGCAAAATCCGGTGGGGGGCTAGAAGATGGTGCGAGGGGCCGAGTGGAGGGAGACTATGAAGGAATGCACAAGTGCAAGATCGATATTTAGAGAGAGGGGGCGAACACGTGCGCTGTTGAACGCAGTGGCGGAGCCATGAAAAATAAATGAGCTAGGGGGCCAAGCATTGCTAATCCTTTACGAGGAGGGTCAATTCATGAACTTAAACCATTTTAGCAGCAATTGTCTAATTATCACATTCATATTAGCCTCGATATATAGTGATGTTAGGGGGGAGGGGGGCAGGGCCCTTACTGCCCCCTGTCTTCGCCATTGTGCACGCGTCTGAGAGATGAAGCGGAAGGCATGGATGATGAGAGGGGGACATTGGATATATAATTAATGTGGGTGTATTAGCTATATATGTTAATCCTATATAGAGAGGTATAGATTGATCGATGTGGACGTGGGAAAGAGGGTGAGACCTCACTGGATATATCGATTGATCGGTTTGTGTGGAAAACTATGAAAGACCTAGCTATATACACACATACATAGAGGAACATCGATCGTTGTGCATGCACGCGTGAGAGATAAAGAATGCCCGATATGATGGAGAGGGGGATGTGTGTGGTTGTGTGCCTTCATGGGAGACCGACCTGAAGAAAAAGATTGTATGCGTGCGATGGATAATGCCAACTGGTAGTGTGTGTGCATGCATGCACGAGAGAAAGTTAGTGGTACAATTATAAAGAGAAGACTACTGTGTGGGTGTAAAAGAATAGGTGAGGTCATAATCAATGTAAAGTTGAATTCAAATATTTGAATAAGAGATCCTGATGTTTGAAACCCATGCATGCATGAATATAACGGAGATCTGCGCGGTGTGGTTTGGAAACGAGCATGTTGTAATGTATACACATTGAACAAGGTCAGACTGATTTGAATTTGAGATACCGATGGCAGACATCATTTGGCCATGTCGCATCCGTGCATGGACACACTATTCTAATTGGAGATGATGGGCGGCTTTCGCATCACATATCTATATCTATACCTCTATATATATATTTTATATTTTATATTTTTTTATATTGTGTGCGGGTAACTTTAACTTTGAAAGATGGTCATTGGATGAGGCGAATCCGATGGTCCAAAGATGGCAAATTTGAGCACTACTGGCCGTTGGATATCATCTAGATTCCACCAGATTTCGCCACATGTATAATCTAGAAGACTCCATGGTTGAACTTAAGCATAATGCACAAACATCAAAATACAAGCACTTCTTATTTGTTCTAGAATCTTCCGTATCAGAATTGCCCAAATGTTTTTCTACATGATTTGCCATTATTTGTTTTTACTTTATGTCTTACGACGCACAATTCCATGAATCTTAAAATAGATTAGCTTTCTTATAAAAACTAGATGATTTTGAATGAAATGAACTATAAGAATTAAACGAACATCTACATCATGCATATATGACTCAAAGCTTGCATGCTATAATGTGGTATTTATTCATAATTTGGTTGCCAAATCTCATGCGTGCAATGCACGTGTACCTTAATCTAGTCTAAATGGTGTTTGTGTGTGTGTTGTGCGTGTTGAGGTGCAAATTGTCTTTTTTTGGGTACACGTTAAGCTTGTTATGCCGAAAATTCAAGCTAGCGTCTCTGTCTATCGTGCTGCAAAACTCCCGCCTCTTCAACCCGCGCCTTGTTAGCCCGAAATATTTAAGATATATCTTTATCTCGTTGTGCTCCGACAACTCCCTCCATCTCAACCCGCGCCTTGCTATTTCAAAATTACAACGCGCGCAAAAACTCCCACCTCTTGTGAAATCCCGACACGCGAAATGCCCGTGGTACCCCTGAACCGAAAGAACCGCCTCAAATTGGTGGGGGTACTTTCGTAACTTACCCCACATTTCGGACAAGCGCGTCTCTAAGCCATGGTTCCCCACTGCCATCCCATCCGCCCACCCATTCGTTTACCGAGGCCACGAAAACCCGCGATGAAACCCCACACCCTGCTCCGTCCGCCACCCAGCCGGAGCCTCTTCCCCGACGACGTCGTCCACAGCAACACCTCGACGTCCCTCATCCACCGTACCGGATGAGGATCCGTCGTCGATCTCATCGTCCCGCCGGTTCAGCCACCCCGTCCTCCACCTCCAAGGAGCTGCCCCGACGTTCCCCTCGTCTTTCGCGCCACCTCCATTCCCACACCGCCATCATCACCTGCACCACCAGAAGAGCATCATCATCACCGTTTCCTCGGATGAAGCTGCGGCCTAATCGGCGCCACCAAAGAGGTTGTACACTAATCGCCGCATTTTCTTCTTGATTCGATCTCACGGTGCTGCAGGCGCTCGGTCCTGAGCCGACACGGTGCGGCTCCATCCACGGCAGCATCGCCAGCCACTTCCTCCACGGCGTCGCTCCCTCGGCTGCGACGTCCACATCTGTAGGAGCTGCTGCTGCTTTAGCTCTCGTTCGCGCTGTTGCTCTGCTCTTGCTCTCGGTCCCCTGCCTGGTCTGCTCTTGCTATTGCTCTTGCTCGTGCTGCTGCTCTCGCTCTTGCTCTTGCTTGTGATGCTGCTCCGATTTAGCTACACTTCAGTCGACTGAATCGACTTTTGGGTCAGTCAATTTTCAGGGGGTGGGGGGCTCGCCGGGGTGAAGGAAGAACCAGCCCCAGCGGGGAGGGGGGCTCACCGGAGAGGTACCGCACTATCTATCTTAGGGTTCAGGATGGGGCGGTGGTCACCGGCGGTGGCGGGGCGTTGGCAGGGCGGTGGCGTGGGGATCGCCGGAGAAAAAGCTCGGCACGGGGGGGGGGCTAGAGGGATGGCCGGGGCAGCGGCGGACCGGCGGTGGGGAGTGTTTTCGGGGCGGGCGGGGCGGCGCACCGCCGGTCGCGGGCGGCGGGGGGCTGCTGTTTGGCCGGTGGTGGCTGGCGGCTCAGGGGGTGGAGGTTGAAGATGAACCGCAGGCCCTTGATTTCGTATCCAATGGCTGCAAAATCGACTGACCAGAGATGAAAAAGTCAGTCGACCGACGTGTAGCCTCACCTTGCTAGTGCGTTCAGTTTCGACAGCAAAATTCAGTTTCGACAGCAAAATTCAGTTTCGACAGTTAAGTTCAGTTTCGACAGTTAAGTTCAGTTTCGACAGTTAAATTCAGTTTCGACAGTTAAGTTCAGAGATGAGCGGCTGATGTATTTTACATCTAGCACTTTGTGGTTATGTATTTTACGTCATGTATTGGAGATGCTATTAGAATTCCACTCAGGTTAACGTTGTTCGTTGTCTCTCTTGTCCTGCTTCAGCCTCGGCGTCGTACAACTCACCGGAGCTGCTCCAACGACGAAACCCTCCATCACAGCGGAGCAGTACCTCGGGCTCCATCTCCAGACGCCTAAGATCTTCTTCCCCTCCTCCGACAGCCAAGTCAGCCGGAGCATCCTCACCGGCCAACCCAATCACGCTGAGATCGACATGGCTTCGCCAAAGAGGTTGTACACTTGTTGCATCTCTTTTTTACTCTACATGTTATATATATTGTCCACTGAGCACTCGTAGTAACGGGAAATACGATTATTTTATCCTACTATATGACAAGCAGTGAGGTACCAGGCAACTTAGCTATCCGTGATGGACTCTCTTGAACGCCATCATTATTTATCTCTGCGCGTTTGAGCTGTGCATTTGTCGATGGGCCTGGGAGTTGAGCTAGTATGGCAGTGGCCTGGGTCCAAAGTAATAGAAGTAGCACAAAAACATTTTTTAGTGTAGGATTTTCCTTGCTCAAGCCTGCCTACTAGAATCGCCAGTGCTTGAAAGGAAAAGTGAATGAAAAACATCGGAATTGGAAAGTTTCCTATGGTACTACTTTTCATGAATTTGGTGCAAAGGAATGGAGCAAAGGAAAACTGTAGGATTTGTTCCTTTAGTGTCTCCTTGAAAGAAAAACCGTAGGAATTCTAATTTCCACTTCTCCTCCTTTTCATATTCCTATTCATCAAGCACAAGACTAAGAGATAGTAGCATAATAGCATTATAACCGTACATTTTCTTGTGGTTTGACTTAATCTCACCATGCTTTTTTGCATCCTGTGATCTTCCAATTGTTGTGAATCAAACACCCAGATTGGCAGAAATCCTGTGTTTTTAAATTCTCTGTTTTGCACGTGCATTCCTATCCTATTCCTGTCTATTTCCTATCCCTGCATTGTTAGAATCCTCAAATTCAAACAAGCCCTTACTCAATTACTTCTGTTACAGATATGTGTCAAAGAAAACCTTGTGTGGTTTGTCCTGCTCCTGCGGCGCTGTGTTCCACCCCAGCTCAGCTGCTCCAACGACGGAAGGGTTCACCACAGCAGGGATCCGCTCTCCAGACTGTCTTTCGCCGCCTCAGATCTTCTTCCCCGCCGCCGGCAGCCACGGCAACTGCATTACCATCATCAACTGAGCAGATGACCTTGAGGACTACACGGGTCCGCAAGAGAGGTCGCACTCTTCCGTGTCTGCTTACGTTATGCGTCGCTTAATATGATGACATGCTACATTATCGTCGTGTTCACCTATTAGACTCCGAGTCAGGTCCAAACTAATGCTGAAACTTGAGTTTTTAAATGGTTGTGGGGTACATATTGGGGCAGCAATCAGTACTATCTGTCTACTATCTGGTTAATCTCCGGTGTCTACTATGAGTTTCATGTTGGGTGCAAACAAACATTAAAGGAGCCATTATCTGTATTTTTTAACTAAAGCTATTATCTGCCTGCTATCATTGGTTTTGGGTCTATCCACAGTTTGCTACCATCACTCTGGATTTGTGCATGCACTCCTTACATAATCTCACTATGTTTTATTCCTATGCATGCCAGTTATTGTACACAATGGAACTGATCATGTAGAGCAAAAGAGACGAGCCTTGCGTGGCAATAAAATTTCATGCAGACGTCGTTCCATGGTGGGCGCAAAGGCAGCCCCCCCTCCACCCATTTCGGATCGTAATCAAGAGGAAGATAACTGTTCTGAGGGGGATTCAGAAGGAGAAGACCACTCCTATTTACCCCATGAGGTCTTCGCTCTAACTTGGCATGCTGATGTTGGTAATATCATGCATATGGTGCCTTGCATTGCTTACTGTATACATTAAAGATGTCATCTGCTTAGTTTAGACATGCTTTGTGTCAATGCCATCTGTTTAGTTTCTTTATCGTATATGTGAATCATGCAATGCCATCTTGTCTAGCCAGGCATCATATATGTGAATTTTGCAATGCCACCCTGGTTAGCCAGTCATCTTATATGTGAATTATATCATGCCATCATTTTTTATTACGTGTTAAATTTGTCAACAATTTTAGTACATTCAATTACTCTTCCTGTGCATCAGCCATTCGGCACGGTCATGGAAAAATCTGGAGTGGAAACAAGGTCTTCAGAGCAGACAATGCTATCTGACGAAGCGCATGTCTTGCTGGTTACCGATAGCTCCTCAGAGGAGGATTCAGAGACAGATGACCAGTCATATTCCCCCCCCCGAGGTGCATGCCCTAACTTGGCAGGGTTATGTTGCTCATATCGTGCGTATGGTATCTTGCATTGCTATGTCATTTGCTTAGTTTAGACATGCTTTGTGTGAATGCCACCTGTTTAGTGTCTAATTACCATATATGTGAATTATGCAATGCCATCTTGTTGCAAGACATTATATATGTGAATTATGCAATGTTATCTTGTTGCAAGGCATTATGTATGTGAATTATGCAATGCCATGCTGTTTAGGCAAGCGTCATATATGTGAATTATATCATGCCGTCCTTTTTTTGTATTTCTCATTGCTTTTGTCGACAATGTTTGTATATTCAACTGCTCTTCCTGTGCATCAGCCATTTGAATTGGTGATGGAGAAATCTGGAGTGAAAACAAGGTCTTCAGAGCAGACAATGCTACCTGCTGAAGCAGATATCTTGCTGGTTACAGATAGCTCTTCAGAGGAGGATTCAGAGGCAGATGACCAGTCCTATTATCCCCCTGAGGTGTATGCTCAAACTTGGCAGGGTTATATTACTCATATAATGCATATGTTGTATTGCAATGCTTAGTTTTTACATCATATACACAATATTGAATGCCATCTCCTTAGTTGACACATCATATATGCGATTGCCCTCTGCTCACTTCCTTAGTATATAAATCATATATTTGAATTATGTCATGCCATGATGTTTACATAGACAGCATGTATCTGAATTATGGCATGCCAACCCATTTTCTAAAGACATAATATAGTTATATCATCTCATCCTGTTTACATAGTCATCATATTTTAAATTATGTCATTCTATCCGTGAATTATATCATGCCATCATGTTTCCATCGACGGCATGTTTGTGATTTATGGCATGCCAACCACTTTAATAGACACATCGTATAGTTATATCATGTCATCCTGTTTACATAGTCATCATATTTTGAAGTATGTCATTCTATCCTGTTTAGTTAGCCATCATACATGTGAAATTGTGTCATGCTATCCTGTTTAATTAGCCATCATATATGTGAAATTATGTCCTGCTATTCTGTTTGCTTAGACAACATAAATGTGAATTATTTCATGCCCTGTTTTCTTCCCTACTATCCATTGCACCTGTCTATCTTACAATGTCTGTACATTCAATTACTTTTCTTGTTTATCAGCCATTTCAATTGGAGGGAGTGATGGCAGTATCTGTGGGAGTAAAAACACGGTCTTCAGAAAAGATCGTGCTACCTGTCGATGCAGATAGAACCACGGTTGTACTTGCCCAAGAACCAGCCCCACCACACATAACCCACACTCATGCAGATTGTACCCCTACCCAGTTGGACAGAGAACCAGCTACACCCCTTCTAACCCCAACCCCAGCAGATAGACACCCAGTTCCCGTTGACACAGCACCGTCTCCACCACAGAGCACCCAAACACGAGCAGTTAGTAAGGCAACTGCAGTGCCCAAATCACGAGGACCACCACTCCGAACCCGAAGTCAACGCTTAAAGCAGAAGAAGAATTGTTCTCAGGTCAGGTTCCGTAGCTATGGTTCATACTACTTTGCTCTTGCATCACTGTATTTACTGATACCAACTAATTTCAAATTTGAAGGATGCAATTGAAACTCCAATGGCGCAACAGGTATGTTTTAAACCTGTTTCTTCAACGTGTTTGGCTGTTTGCTGTTGTAACTTGCTCTATGTTGATTTCAGTTTCAATTGAATAAACAGTTATGTTCTCATGCCATGCACATTACAAGTGTTGTTATTGCTGTGTAGTTTCCCACACTTATATTCTGTCTATGCTGCTTTGTCTTAAATAGATATGATTCGAACTGTATCTATCTTGATTTGGCAACATAAACTAGAATGATATAGACCATACAGTGACCATACTACATAGATATATGTTTGTTTCATGCTGTTATCCTGTCCACCTTACTACTGAACTGGTTTACCAAAATGAGTTTCATATACTACATTGTAAACCTGAGATGTGTTTGTTTGTTTCTCTTTTAGAACGCGGATAAAATATTGGAGAAGAGTACCCTGTTATGCAATGGTAAAGGAAGTAATGCAGATAAGGTTCAAGATAGTGAGACATCCCTGTTGGTCTCCAAGAAAGCTGATAAAAACTATATTGAAGACACTGAGACAACCCCAAAGTCCTGTCTTGATGTAGTGTTCGAGTTACTGGCTACCACTGCTGGCACCAGCTCTTCGAACTCGTTGCCTGAATCAGTTCGGCTTCTTGAGTCTCAACTTCAAGTTGAAAGACATCGATCAGATGTTATGCGACAGGAAGCCGAAGGACTGAGGAAGTCCCTGCAGAATTCAGATGCATACTTTCTGGTGCAACAGCAAGCGCTGGAGGACTTAAGCGCCAAACAAGAGAAAGTTAATAAGCTTGCTAAGCATCTTGCCAGCATTATGGGTACCCAGGATATTGTTTCTTGAGCTCTTCTGAAGTGGTTTCAGTTCTGGACTTGTTTTGCTGCGGCGTTTATATGCTGCTGTGTTCCCTATATTTGCACTGGTGGCGAACTTTGATGCCCAGTGGATGTAATATGTGTAATAGCCGTGATAGCCTAGTGTAAGTTGCTTGCTTATTTATTTCCTTGTTGTCTTGTTTATTTGTTTGCTTGTAGTCAGTGCAGTTCTTTTTCTGCGGTTTGCTAGTGGCTGCAATAACCTATTTTTTAAAACTAGGCCACAATAACCATGGGCTAATATTTACTGTAGTGACACTGGGCCTCCTACGGGCCGTAGAAACAGTGGGCCTTCTACGGGCCGTAGAAACAGTGGGCCTTCTACGGGCCGTAGAAACAGTGGGCCTTCTACGGGCCGTAGAAACAGTGGGCCTTCTACGGGCCGTAGAAACAATGGGCCTTCTACGGGCCGTATCATCAATGGGCCTTATACGGGCCGTATGATCGATTGGCCAAACATGGGCCAAACAGACCGCATTCTGGCCGTAAACGGGCTAGAGTTGGAATCGTCCGTTCATGGGCCGACCATAACGGGCCATCGTTAATAGGCCGTATTTGATGACGCTATGAAAACGGCCCAACGTATTAACGGACCACAAACGGGCCGACTGTAACCACGGGCTGAATTTGGCCCACAAGCAGAAAATGACAGTAACGGGCCGTAAGTAAACGAATGCTGGAAAATAGCCCAAGAATAAATGGGCTCTGAGAAGGCCGAAAGATAACATGGGCTGGAAACGGCCCAACGGAATAACGGGCCGTTAATGGGTATAAAGTGATACACTGTTCTTTACGGGCCAGTTTCACCACGGGCCGTTAATGGGTGTAAAGTGATACACTGTTCATTACGGGCCAGTTTCACCACGGGCCGTTAATAGGCCAAGAGTTACATAGGGCCTCATATGGGCCGAAAGACGTCATGGGCCATACATGGGCCAGAAGTGAAAACGGGCTGGAATCATATTGGATGGCCCAGATGACGCTACTGGGCCTAATTCGAATAGGGCGTAACGGGCCTTGGGTTAGCGGGCTGTAAATGGGCTATATGCGAACAGGCCGTTAACAGGCTTTCCATGGGCCGGCCCGCCACCTTTTGACCAAGTCAAACGGGCCGGCCTTTTCACAGGAATGGGCCTCTGTTGGGCCGTGCCACGTGTCGACGTATCATAGGCGCCTTCTGTCCAATGAGTGGATGACATCTGTCCCAGCGATGAGCCGACACGTGTTTCCTCCAGCCAATGATGATTTTACACGTGGAAAATCCCCATTGGTCGGGGCTGTTAACGGGTTATCGGATCCAAAACCCGACCCGATAGCTTAACGGCGTTCCGTTAGGGTGGATGCCACGTGTCGGTCACCCTTGACGAAAGCACTTCTGTGACGCGCGATTTATCGTCATGGAAGTGGACACTTCCGTGATGATAATTTTGGTAATGTCATGGAACACTTCTACGACAGCACAGGTATGACTATCTTGATTCTGTCATAAATTTGTCATGGATGTACATGCATGACAAAAAACGCGACCTACTGTGACAAACACGTATCATCACGGAAGTGTATTTTTTTGTAGTGGTCGTAGAAGCAATAGTTGGCGAGAAAACAACGATGCTACAATGGAGATCAAGGTGTCAAGCCGGTGACGATGGTGATCATAACGATGCTTTGGAGATGGAGATCAAAGGCACAAGCTGATGATGGCCATATCATATCACTTATTTTGATTGCATGTGATGTTTATCTTTTATGCATCTTATTTTGCTTAGTACGGCGGCAGCATTATAAGATTATCCGTCACTAAATTTCAAGGTACAAGTGTTCTCCCTGAGTATGAACCGTTGCTACAGTTCGTCGTGCCGAGACACCACGTGATGATCGGGTGTGATAAGCTCTACGTTCACATACAACGGGTGCAAGCCAGTTTTGCACACGCAGAATACTCGGGTTAAACTTGATGAGCCTAGCATATGCAGATATGGCCTCGGAACACTGAGACCGAAAGGTCGAACGTGAATCATATAGTAGATATGATCAACATAGTGATGTTCACCATTGAAAACTACTCCATCTCACATGATGATCGGACATGGTTTAGTTGATATGGATCATGTGATCATTTAGATGACTAGAGAGATGTCTATCTAAGTGGGAGTTCTTAAGTAATAAGATTAACTGAACTTTAATTTATCATGAACTTAGTCCTGATATTTTTTGCATATCTATGTTGTAGATCAATAGCCGCGTATAGCTCCCCTGTTTTATTTTTGATATGTTCCTAGAGAAAAATAAGTTGAAAGATGATGGCAGCAACTACACGGACTGGGTCGGTAACTTGAGGATTATCCTCATTGCTACACAGAAGAATTATGTCCATGATGCACCGCTAGGTGACAGACCTATTGCAGGATGCAGACGTTATGAACGTTTGACAAGCTCTGTGTGATGACTACTTGATAGTTTAGTGCGCCATGCTTTACGGCTTAGAACCGGGACTTCAAAAAATGTTTTGAACGCCACGGAGCATATAAGATGTTCCAAGAGCTCAAATTGGTATTTCAGACTCATGCCCCAGTCGAGAGGTACGAGACCTCTGACAAGTACTTTGCCTACAAGATGGAGGAGAATTACTCAACCAGTGAGCATGTGCTCAGAATGTCTGAGTACTAAAATCGCTTGAATCAAGTGGGAGTTAATCTTCCAGAGAAGATAGTGATTGACAGAGTTCTCTAGTCACAATCACCAAGTTACTGGAACTTCGTGATGAACTATAATATGCAAGGGATGACGGAAACGATTCCCGATCTCTTCGTGATGCTGAAGTCGACGAAGGTAGAAATCAAGAAAAGCATCAAATGTTGATGGTTAACAAGACCACTAGTTTCAAGTAAAAGGGAAAGGGAAAGAAAGGGAACTTCAAGAAGAATGGCAAGCAAGTTGCCACTCCCATGAAGAAGCTCAAAGCTAGACCCTAGCCTGAAACTGAGTGCTTCTATTGCAAAGGAAATGGTCACTGGAAGCGGAACTGTCCTAAATACTTGGCGGATAAGAAGGATGGCAAAGTGAACAAAAGTATATATGATATACATGTTATTGATGTGTACTTTACTAGTGTTCATAGTAGCCCCTGGGTATTTGATACTGGTTCAGTTGCTATGATTAGTAACACGAAACGGGAGTTACAAAATGAACAAAGGCTAGTTGAGGGTGAGGTGACAATGTGTGTTGGAAATGATTCCAAAGGTTGATAAGATCACCATCGCACACTCCCTTTACCTACGGGATTAGTGTTGAATCTAAAATAAATGTTATTTGGTATTTTCGTTGAGCATAATATGATTGGATCATGTATATTGCAATACGGTTATTCATTTAAGTCAAAGAATAATTGTTACTCTGTTTACATGAATAAAACCTTTTGTGGTCATACACCCAAGGTGAATGGTTTATTGAATCTCGATTGTAGTGATACACATATTCATGATATTGATGCCAAAAGATGCAAAGTTGACAATGAAAGTGCAACATACTAGTGGCACTGCCGTTTAGGTCATATTGGTGTAAAGCGCATGAAAAAACTACATGCGGATGGACTCTTGTAATCACTTGATTATGAATCATTTGATGCTTGCGAACCATGCCTCATGGGCAAGATGACTAAGACTCCGTTCTCCGGAACAATGGAGCAAGCCACTGACTTATTGGAAATAATACATACCGATGTATGCGGTCCAATGAGTGTTGAGGCTCGCGGCGGGTATCGTTATTTTCTGACCTCCACAGATGATTTGAGCAGATATGAGTATATCTACTTAATAAAACACAAGTCTGAAACATTTGAAAAGTTCAAAGAATTTCACAGTGAAGTTGAGAATCATCGTAACAAGAAAACAAAGTTTCTACGATCTGATCGCGGAGGCAAATATTTGAGTTACGAGTTTAGCCTTCATTTGAAACAATGTGGAATAGTTTCGCAATTCACGCCACCTGGAACACCACAGTGTAATGGTGTGTCCGAACGTCATAACCGTACTTTATTAGATATGGTGCGATCTATGATGTCTCTTACCGATTTACCACTATCGTTTTGGGGTTATGCATTAGAGACAGCTGCATTCACGTTAAATAGGGCACCGTCTAAAAATCCATTGAGACGACACCGTATGAACTGTGGTTTAGCAAGAAACCTAAGCTGTCGTTTCTTAAAGTTTGGGGTTGCGATGCTTATGTGAAAAAGTTTCAACCTGATAAGCTCAAACCCAAATCGGAGAAAGGCGTCTTCAAATGATACCCAAAAGAAACTTCTATCCTAGATCCGAAGGCAAGATCTTTGTTGCTAAGAGTGGATCCTTTCTAGAGAAGGAGTTTCTCTCGAAAGAAGTGAGTGGGAGGAAAGTAGAACTTGATGAGGTAACTGTACCTCCTCTCGAATTGGAAAGTAGCTCATCACTGAAATCCGTTCCAGTGATGCCTACACCAATTAGTGAGGAATATTAATGATGATGATCATGAAGCTTCACATCAAGTTACTACCGAACCTCGTAGGTCAACCAGAGTACGATCCACACCAGAGTGGTACGGTAATCCTGTTCTGGAAGTCATGTTACTAGACCATGATGAACCTACGAACTATGAGGAAGCGATGATGAGCCCAGATTTCGACAGATGGCTTGAGGCCATGAAATCTGAGATAGAATCCATGTATGAGAACAAAGTGTGGACTTTGGCAAGCCATTGAGAATAAATGGATCTTCAAGAAGAAGACGAACGCTGATAGTAGTGTTACTATCTACAAAGCTCGACTTGTCGAAAAGGGTTTTTGATAACTTCAAGATGTTGACTATGATTAGATTTTCTCACTCGTATCGATGCTTAATGTATGTCCGAATCATGTTAGCAATTGCCACATTTTATGAAATCTGACAAATGGATATCAAAACTGCATTCCTTAATGGATTTATTAAAGAAGAGTTGTATATGATACAACCAGAAGGTTTTGTCAATCCTAAAGGTGCTAACAAAATGTGCAAGCTCCAGCGATCCATCTATGAACTGGTGCAAGCATCTCGGGGTTGGAATATACGCTTTGATAAGTTGATCAAAGCATATAGTTTATACAGACTTGCGGTGAAGCCTGTATTTACAAGAAAGTGAGTGGGAGCACTACAGCCTTTCTGATAAGTATATGTGAATGACATATTGTTGATCGAAAATGATGTAGAATTTTCTGGAAAGCATAAACGAGTGTTTGAAAGGATTTTTTCAAAGAAAGACCTCGGTGAAGCTGCTTACATATTGGGCATCGAGATCTATAGAGATAGATCAAGACGCTTGATAAGATTCTTCAATGAGTACATACCTTGACTTTGAAGTAGTTCAAAATGGAACAGTCAAAGAAGGAGTTCTTGCCTATATTGCAAGGTGTAAAGTTGAGTAAGACTCAAAACACAACCATGACAGAAAATAGAAAGAGAATGAAAGTCATTCCCTATGCCTTAGCCATAGGTTCTATAAATTATGCTATGCTGTGTACCAAACCTATTGTGTACCTTGCCATGAGTTTGGCAAGGGGGTACGATATTGATCCAGGAGTGGATCACTTGACAGCGGTCAAAATTATCCTTAGAAGACTAAGGAGATATTTCTAGGTTATGGAGGGGATAAAGAGTTCGTCGTAAAGAGTTACGCTGATGCAAGCTTTTACACCGATCCGGATGACTCTGAGTCTCAATCTGGATACATATTGAAAGTGGGAGCAATTAGCTAGAGTAGCTCCATGCAGAGCATTGTAGACATAAATTTTTTGCAAAATACATACGGCTCTGAAGGTGACAGACCCATTGACTAAGCTTCTCTCACAAGCAAAACATGATCACACCTTAGTACTCTTTGGGTGTTAATCACATAGCGATGTGAACTAGATTATTGAATCAAGTAAAAACCTTTGGGTATTAGTCACATGGCGATGTGAACTAATCACATGGTGATGTGAACTATTGGTGTTAAATCACATGGCCATGTGAAATAGGTTATTGACTCTAGTGCAAGTGGGAGACTGAAGGAAATATGCCCTGGAGGCAATAATAAAGTTGTTATTTATATTTACTTATATCATGATAAATGTTTATTATTCATGTTAGAATTGTATTAACCGGAAACTTAGTACATGTGTGAATACATAGACAAAACAGAGTATCCCTAGTATGCCTCTACCTGACTAGCTCGTTAATCAAAGATGGTAATGTTTCCTGACCATAGACATGTGTTGTCGTTTGATAAATGGGATCAAATCTTTAGAGAATGATGTGATGGACAAGACCCATCCGTTAGCTTAGCATAATGATCGTTTAGTTTTATTGCTATTGCTTTCATCATGACTTATACATGTTCCTCTGACTACGAGATTGTGCAACTCCCAAATATCGGAGGAACACCTTGTGTGCTATCAAACGTCACAACGTAACTGGGTGATTATAAAGATGCTCTACAGATGTCTCCGAAGGTGTTTGTTGGGTTGGCATAGATCGAGATTAGGATTTGTCACTCCGTGTATCGGAGAGGTATCTCTGGGCCCTCTCGGTAATGCACATCACTATAAGCCTTGCAAGCAATGTGACTAATGAGTTAGTCACGGGGTGATGCATTACGGAACGAATAAAGAGACTTGCCGGTAACAAGATTGAACTAGGTATGATGATACCGATGATCAAATCTCGGCCAAGTAACATACCAATGACAAAGGGAACAACGTATGTTGTTATGCGGTTTGACCGATAAAGATCTTCGTAGAATATGTAGGAGCCAATATGAGCATCCAGGTTCCGCTATTGGTTATTGACCGGAGATGTGTCTCTGTCATGTCTACATAGTTCTCGAACCCGTAGGGTCCGCACGCTTAACGTTCGATGATGATTTGTATTATGAGTTATGTGATTTGATGACCGAAGTTTGTTCGGAGTCCCGGATGAGATCGCGGACATGACAAGGAGTCTCGAAATGGTCGAGAGGTAAAGATTCATATATAGGACGATGGTATTTGGACACCGAAAGTGTTCCGGGTGATACCGTTCCACCGGAAGGGGTTCCGGGCAACCCCCGGCAAAGATATGGGCTTAATGGGCCAAGTAAGGGAACACACCAGCCCACAAGGGGCTGGTGCGCCCCCTATAGGGCCAGCCACGTGGGGAGAAAGGGAAAGAAGAGGAGGAAAAGGAAAGTATGAAGTAGGACTCCTACTTCCTTCCCCTCCCCCTCCTTCCTTGCCCCCTTGTCCAAATATGGTAAGGGGGGCCGAATTGGACTAGGGGCCCAAGTAGGATTCCTCCTACTTGGGCACGCCCTAGGCTGCATCCCTCCCTCTCCCTCCTTTATATACGTGGGGAGGGCACCCCTAGAACACACATCAATTGTTCTTAGCCGTGTGCGCCCCCCCTCCACAGTTAACACCTCATTCATATCGTCGTAGTGCTTAGGCGAAGCCCTGCACCAGTAACTTCATCATTACTGTCGCCACGCCGTCGTGCTGACGGAACTCTCCCTCGTCCTCAACTGGATCAAGAGCTCGAGGGACGTCATCGTGCTGAACGTGTGCTGAACACGGAGGTGCCGTACGTTCGGTACTTGGATCGGTTGGATCGTGAAGACGTTCGACTACATCAACTGTGTTACTAAACGCTTCCTCTTTCGGTCTACGAGGGTACGTGGACACACTCTCCCCACTCGTTGCTATACTTCTCCTAGATAGATCTTGCGTGATCGTAGGATTTTTTTTTTGAAATACTACGTTCCCCAACACCCCCACATTTATATAGGTGGCAGGGGGAGGGGAGGAAACCAGGGCGTGCCCTAGGGTTGGCCGCCGCCCCCTAGGGGCCCTGCCTTGCCCTGCGACCCCCCTTTCCATGTATGCATGAAGGGGAAGGAAAGAGGGGGGTGAGGGAAGGAAGTGGAAATCCTAATCCACACTTTACTTTCCCTTCCCCCCTTTCCTTCTCCTCCTCCTATGGCCTTATAGGGTGCACCAGCCCCTTGTGGGCTGGTGTGTTCCTTCACAAGGCCCATATGGCCCATAAGATTGTCGGGGTACCCGATACACCTTCCGGTGACCCGATAAGTAGCCGATACCCTCCGGAATAGTTCCGGTGTCCGAATACCATCGTCCTATATATCAATCTTTACCTCTCGACCATTTCGATACTCCTCGTCATGTCTGTGATCTCATCCGGGACTCCGAACAACATTCGGTCACCAAATCACATAACTCATATAATACTATATCGCCATCGAACGTTAAGCGTGTGGACCCTACAGGTTCGAGAACTATGTAGACATGACCGAGACACCTCTCCGATCAATAACCAATAGCAGAACCTGGATGCTCATATTGGCTCCTGCATATTCTACGAAGATCTTTATCGGTCGAACCATTATGACAACATACGTTATTCCCTTTGTCCATCGGTATGTTACTTGCCCGAGATTCGATCGTTGGTATCTTCATACCTAGTTCAATCTTGTTACCGGCAAGTCTCTTTACTCGTTCCATAATACATCATCCTGCAACTAACTCATTAGTCACTTTGCATGCAAGGCTTCTTATGATGTGCATTACCGAGAGGGCCCAAAGAAACCTCTCTGATACTCGGAGTGACAAATCCTAATCTCGATCTATGCCAACCCACCAAACACCTTCGGAGATACCTATAGAGCATCTTTATAATCACCCAGTTACGTTGTGACGTTTGATAGCACACAAGGCATTCCTCCTATATTCGAGAGTTGCATAACCTCATAGTCGAAGGAATATGTATTTGACATGAAGAAAGTGATAGCAATAAAACTAACGATCAATATGCTAAGCTAACAGATGGGTCTTGTCCATCACATCATTCTTCTAATGATGTGATCATGTTCATCAAATGACAACACATGTCTATGGTTAGGAAACTTAACCGTCTTTGATTAACGAGCTAGTCTAGTAGAGGCTTACTAGGGACACGGTGTTTTGTCTATGTATCCACACATGTATCAAGTTTCCGGTTAATACAATTCTAGCATGAAAATAAACATTTATCATGATATAAGGAAATATAAAATAACAACATTATTATTGCCTCTAGGGCATATTTCCTCCAGTCTCCCACTTGCACTAGAGTCAATAAGCTAGTTCACGTCGTCATGTGATTAACACCCATAGTTCACATCGTCGTGTGACCAATACCCAAAGAGTTTACTAGAGTAAATAATATAGTTCACATCGCTATGTGATTAACACCCAAAGAGTACTTAGGTGTGATCATGTTTTGCTTGTGAGAGAGGTTTAGTCAACGGGTCTGCCACATTCAGATCCTTATGTATTTTGAAAATTTCTATGTCTATAATGCTCTGCACGGAACTACTCTAGCTAATTGCTCCCACTTTCAATATGTATCTAGATTGAGACTCTGAGTCATCCGGATCGGTGTCAAAGCTTGCATCGACGTATCCTTTTATGACAAACTCTTTGTCACCTCAGTAACCGAGAAACATTTCCTTAGTCCTCTTTAGGTACCTAAGGATAATTTTGACTACTGTCCAGTGATCTACTCCTGGATCACTATTGTACCTCCTTGCCAAACTCATGGCATGGTACACAATAGGTCTGGTATACAGCATGGCATACTTTATAGAACCTATGGCTGAGGCATAGGGAATGACTTTCATTCTCTCTCTCTCTCCTGCTGTGGTCGGGCATTGAGTCTGACTCAACTTCACACCTTGTAACACAGGCAAGAACCCTTTCTTTGACTGGTCAATTTTGAACTTCTTCAAAACTTTATCAAGGTATGTGCTTTGTGAAAGTCCAATTAAGCGTCTTGATCTATCTCTATAGATCTTGATGCCCAATATATAAGCAGCTTCATTGAGGTATTCCATTGAAAAACTCTTATTCAAGTATCCTTTTATCCTATCCATAAATTCTACATCATTTCCAATCAATAATATGTCATCCACATATAATATTAGAAATCCTACAGAGCTCCCACTTACTTTCTTGTAAATACAGGCTTCTCCGAAAGTCTGTATAAAACCATATACTTTGATCACCTCATCAAAGCTTATATTCCAACTCCGACATGCTTGCACCAGTCCATAAATGGATCGCTGGAGCTTGCACACTTTGTTAGCACCTTTAGGATCAACAAAACCTTCTGGTTGCATCATATACAACTCTTCTTTAAGAAATCCATTAAGGAATGCAGTTTTGACGTCCATTTGCCATATTTCATAATCATAAAATGCGGCAATTGCTAACATGATTCAGACAGACTTAAGCATCGCTACGGGTGAGAAAGTCTCATCGTAGTCAACTCCTTGAACTTGTCGAAAACCTTTCGCAACAAGTCGAGCTTTGTAGACAGTAACATTACCATCAGCGTCAGTCTTCTTCTTGAAGATCCATTTATTCTCTATGGCTTGCCGATCATCAGGCAAGTCCACCAAAGTCCATACTTTGTTCTCATACATGGATCCTATCTCAGATTTCATGGCCTCAAGCCATTTAGCGGAATCTGGGCTCATCATAGCTTCTTCATAGTTCGTAGGTTCGTCATGGTCTAGTAACATGACTTCCAGAACAGGATTATCGTACCACTCTGGTGCCGAACAAGCTCTGGTTGACCTACGAGATTCGGTAATAACTTGATCTGAAGTTTCATGATCATTATCATTAGCTTCCTCTCTAGTTGGCGTAGGCATCACAGGAACAGTTTTCTGTGATAAGCTACTTTCAATTCGAGAGAAGGTACAATTACCTCATCAAGTTCTACTTTCCTCCCACTCACTTCTTTCGAGCGAAACTCCTTCTCTAGAAAGGATCCATTCTTAGCAACAAAGATCTTGCCTTCGGATCTGTGATAGAAGGTGTAACCAACAGTTTCTTTTGGGTATCCTATGAAGACACACTTCTCCGATTGGGTTTGAGCTTATCAGGCTGAAGCTTTTTCACATAAGCATCACAGCCCCAAACTTTAAGAAACGACAACTTAGGTTTCTTGCCAAACCACAGTTCATACGATGTCGTCTCAACGGATTTAGACGGTGCCCTATTTAACATGAATGCAGCTGTCTCTAATGCATCACCCCCAAACAATAGTGGTAAATCGGTAAGAGACATCATAGATCGCACCATATCTAATAAAGTACGGTTACGATGTTTGGACACACCATTACGCTGTTGTGTTCCAGGTGGCGTGAGTTGTGAAACTATTCCACATTGTTTTAAATGAAGACCAAACTCATACTCAAATATTTGCCTCCGCGATCAGATCGTAGAAACTTTATTTTCTTATTACGATGATTCTCCACTTCACTCTGAAATTCTTTGAACTTTTCAAATGTTTCATACTTGTGTTTCATCAAGCAGATATACCCATATCTGCTCAAATCATCTGTGAAGGTTAGAAAATAACGATACCCGCCACGAGCCTCAACACTTATCGGATCGCATACATCGGTATGTATTATTTCCAATAAGTTAGTGGCTCGCTCCATTGTTTCGGAGAACGGAGTTTTAGTCATCTTGCCCATGAGGCATGGTTCGCAAGTATCAAATGATTCATAATCAAGTGATTCCAAAAGCCCATCTGCATGGAGTTTCTTCATGCGCTTTACACTAATATGACCTAAACGGCAGTGCCACAAATATGTTGCACTATCATTATCAACTTTGCATCTTTTGGCATCGATATTATGAATATGTGTATAACTACGATCAAGATTCAATAAACCATTTACATTGGTAGTATGACCATAGAAGGTTTTATTCATGTAAACAGAACAACAATTATTTTCTGACTTAAATGTATAACCGTATCGTAATAAAGATGATCCAATCATATTCATGCTCAACGCAAACACCAAATAAAATTTATTTAGGTCCAACACTAATCCCGAAGGTAGATGGAGTGTGTGATGGTGATCTTATCAACCTTGAAATCACTTCCAACACACATCGTCACCTCGCCCTTAACTAGTCTCTGTTCATTTTGCAACTCCTGTTTCAAGTTACTAATCTTAGCAACTAAACCAGTATCAAATACCCAAGGGTTACTATGAACACTAGTAAAGTACACATCAATAACATGTATATCAAATATAACTTTGTTCACTTTTCCATCCTTCTTATCCGCCAAGTATTTGGGGTAGTTCCACTTCCAGTGACAATTCTGTTTGCAGTAGAAGCACTCAGTTTCAGGCTTAGGTCTAGCTTTGGGTTTCTTCACGGGAGTGGCAACTTGCTTGTCATTCTTCTTGAAGTTCCCTTTCTTTTCCTTTGCCTTTTTTCTTGAAACTAGTGTTCTTGTTAATCATCAACACTTGATGCTCTTTCTTGATTTCTACCTTCGCCGATTTCAGCATCACGAAGAGCTCTGGAATCTTTTTTGTTATCCCTTGCATATTATAGTTCATCACGAAGTTCTAGTAGCTTGGTGATAGTGACTAGAGAACTCTATCAATTACTATATTATCTGGAAGATTAACTCCCACTTGATTCAAATGATTGTAGTGCCCATCCTCACTAGCTGGGCTATTCTCCTCCATCTTGTAGGCAAAGTTTTTGTCAGAGGTCTCATACCTCTCGACAGGGGCATGAGTCTGAAATACTAATTTCAGCTCTTAGAACATCTCATATGCTCTGTGGCGTTCAAAACGTCTTGGAAGCCCTGATTCTAAGCCGTAAAGCATGGCGCACTAAACTATCAAGTAGTCATTATATCGAGCTTGCCAAACATTCATAACGTCTGCATCTGCTCCTGCAATAGGTCTATCACCTAGCGGTGCATCAAGGACATAATTCTACTGTACATCAATGAGGATAATCCTCAGATCACGGACCCAGTCCGCATCATTGCTACTATCATCTTTCAACTTAGTTTTCTCTAGGAACATATAAAAAACATAGGGGAGCTACAACGCAAGCTATTGATCTACAACATAGATACGCAAATACTATCAGGACTAAGTTCATGATAAATTAAGTTCAATTAATCAAATTACTTAAGAACACCCACTTAGATAGACATCCCTCAAGTCATCTAAATGATAAGTGATCCAAATCAACTAAACCATGTCCGCTCATCACGTGAGATGGAGTAGTCATCAATGGTGAACATCTCTATGTTGATCATATCTACTATATGATTCACGTTTGACCTTTTGGTCTCCAGTGTTCCGAGGCCATGTCTGTACATGCCAGACTCGTCAAGTTCAACCCGAGTATTCTGCATGTGCAAAACTGTCTTGCACCCATTGTGTATGTGAATGTAGAGTCTATCACACCTGATCATCATGTGGTGTCTCAACACGACGAACTGTCGCAATGGTGCATACTCGGGGAGAACACTTATACCTTGAAATTTTAGTTAAGGGATCATCTTATAATGCTACCATGGTACTAAGCAAAATAAGATGCATAAAAGATAAACATCACATGTAATCAAAATATGTGACATGATATGGCCATCATCATCTTGTGCTTTTGATCTCCATCTCCAAAGCATCGTCATGATCTCCATTGTCACCGGCTCGACACCTTGATCTCCATCGTAGTGGCGTGGTCGTCTCGCCAACTATTGCTTCTACAGCTATCGCTAACACATAGTGATAAAGTAAAGCAATTACATGGCGTTTGCATTTCATACAATAAAGAGACAACCATAAGGCTCCTGCCGGTTGCCGATAACTTTGACAAAATATGATCATCTCATACAACAACGTATATCACATCATGTCTTGACCATATCACATCACAACATGCCCTGCAAAAACAAGTTAGACGTCCTCTACTTTGTTGTCGCAAGTTTTACGTGGCCACTACGGGCTTCTAGCAAGAACTGTTCTTACCTACGCATCAAAACCACAACGGTGATTTATCAAGTTTGTTGTTTTAACCTTCAACAAGGACCGGTCACAGTCAAATTCGATTCAACTAAAGTAGGAGAAACAGACACCCGCCAGCCACCTTTATGCAAAACTAGTTGCATGTCTGTCGGTGGAACCGGTCTCATGAACGTGGTCATGTAAGGTTGGTCCGGGCCGCTTCATCCATCAATGCCGCCGAATCAAAATAAGACATTGGTGGTAAGAAGTATGACGATGACCGCCCACAACTCTTTGTGTTCTACTCGTGCATATCATCTACGCATAAACCCGGCTCAGATACCATTGTTGGGAAACATAGCATGCAATTTCAAAAAATTCCTACGCTCACGCAAGATCTATCTAGGAGATGCATAGCAACAAGGGGAAGAGTGTGTCTACGTACCCTCGTAGATCATAAGCGGAAGCGTTTGGCAACGCGGTTGATGTAGTCGAACTTCTTCTAGCTCCGACCGATCAAGTACCGGACGTACGGCACCTCCGAGTTCTGCACACGTTCAGATCGGTGATGTCCCTCGTCTTCTTGATCCAACAAGGCGTCGAGGTAGTAGATAAGTTCCGTCAGCACGACGGCATGGTGATGGTGATGGTGAAGTTATCCGCGCAAGGGCTTCGCCTAAGCACTACGAAGATATGACCGCGAGAGTAAACGGTGGAGGGGGGCGCCGCACACGGCTATGCAATAGTCTGGGGTGCGCTAGGGGCGCCCCCACCCCCCACATATATATAGGTGGGAGGGGGAGGGGAGGCAGCCAGGGCGTGCCCTAGGGTTGGCCGCCGCCCCCTAGGGGCCCTGCCTTGCCCTGCGCCCCCCTTCCATGTATGCATGAAGGGGAAGGAAAGAGGGGGTGGGGGAAGGAAGTGGGAATCCTAATCCACACTTTCCTTTCCCTTCCCTCCTTTCCTTCTCCTCCTCCTATGGCCTTATAGGGCGCACCGGCCCCTTGTGGGCTGGTGTGTTCCTTCACAAGGCCCATATGGCACATAGGATTGTCGGGGGTACCCGAAACACCTTCCGATGACCCGATAAGTACCTGATACCCTCCGGAACACTTCCGATGTCCGAATACCATCATCATGTATATCAATCTTTACCTCTCGGCCATTTCGAGACTCCTCGTCATGTCCTGATATCATCCGGGACTACGAACAACATTCGGTCACCAAATCACATAACTCACATAATACTATATCGTCATCGAACGTTAAGCCTGTGGACCCTAAGGGTTCGAGGACTATGTAGACATGACTGAGACACCTCTCCGGTCAATAACCAATAAAGGAACCTAGATGCTCATATTGGCTCCTACATAATCTACGAAGATCTTTATCGGTCGAACCGTTATGACAACATATGTTATTCCCTTTGTCCATCGGTATGTTACTTGCCCGAGATTCGATCGTTGGTATCTTCATACCTAGTTCAATCTCGTTACCGGCAAGTCTCTTTACTCATTCCATAATACATCATCCTGCAATTAACTCATTAGTCACTTTGCTTGCAAGGCTTCGTATGATGTGCATTACCGAGAGGGCCCAGAGATACCTCTCCGATACTCGGAGTGACAAATCCTAATCTCGATCTATGCCAACCCAACAAACACCTTCGGAGATACCTATAGAGCATCTTTATAATTACCCAGTTACGTTGTGACATTTGATAGCACACAAGGCATTCCTCCTATATTCGAGAGTTGCATAATCTCATAGTCAAAGGAATATGTATTTGACATGAAGAAAGCGATAGCAATAAAACTAACGATCAATATGCTAAGCTAACGGATGGGTCTTGTCCATCACATCATTCTTCTAATGATGTGATCATGTTCATCAAATGACAACACATGTCTATGGTTAGGAAACTTAACCGTCTTTGATTAACGAGCTAGTCTAGTAGAGGCTTACTAGGGACACGGTGTTTTGTCTATGTATCCACACATGTATCAAGTTTCCGGTTAATACAATTCTAGCATGAATAATAAACATTTATCATCATATAAGGAAATATAAAATAACAACTTTATTATTGCCTCTAGGGCATATTCCCTTCATAGAATATATGACTAACTATAGATGAAGCTGATAAAAGGGTATACTATGGAGCCATCAAAGAGATTTGGGAGCTTGACTATGTGAAAGTCAAGGTGGCATTATTCAGGTGTGCATTGATCCCTCTTGGTCATGTAAAGGTTGATGATTACAGACAGACATGTGTTAACAGGACAACGATGGCATATCACGCGGACCCGTTCATTCTTGCCAGCGATGCTACCCAGATTTTCTTTGCGGAAGACCCCTTGCGTAAGAACTGCCATGTAGTGATGCATGGGAAGAGGAGGGTACTAGGTGTCGAGGATGTTGCCGATGAGGATGAGTACGATGAATTTCTGAGTTGGCAGCCAAGGGATCATGCACCCGTGTAACAGAGAAGTGTAAAATCATCAGAAAACCCAAGTTCATTGGGGGTCAACGTAATGATCCCAGTTGCCCCATGTACATGGGAATTAAGGTATAAGACTAGTCTTTATGCCTACCCTGCGACTTAATTCCTTCAATTTAGAACTGTCGCATGTACTGAATTTGTGAGTTATGCTCAGTTTTCTGTTGATGTAAGAACCGTCAATATGTTGACCTTGATATGCTGTCAGCTCAGGCAATGAATATGAACTTATTATTATTATTATTATTATTATTATTATTATTATTATTATTATTATTATTATTATTACGTCATAGAGGCAGCACACTCAATTGATCTCACTACAGTATGTTTGAGCAAAAATATGCAATCTAGTTTGCGAATAGCACACGGTTCGTTCATGAAAGTCGTGTGCTGACCAAACCCCGCGTGTGATCTGAGTCGTGCTTTCTAATTGGCCAGAACCCAAACCCCACGGATCGTACGTCTTCACCGTTGGATGCTCCCAGATCGAACGGCGATCCTCATCCCTTTCGACAGCACATGTAGTTTCGATTGTAATTTTATTTTTATGCACAAAATGCATGTTAAACTCAAAAAATGTCTTAAATATAGCTAAAGATACCTGAAATGCGCCAGAAAATCAAACCCGTCCTATAATGGTGATTGCGTACCATGGAAATTTTTATGAGGCCAAACGATGAAGTCACCGACCACTGGAGTTTGAATTGACACGTCTCCTTTTGGAAACCATGATCCTTCATGTGAGATGCTCCGGTTTGGAAGGAGCGATCATCAAAACTTGTACCAAACTTTACCAGTTTTTTTCCACGGGGTCGTGAGAGCACGCCACGGGCACACATCGATTTTGATGATGTCCGGACTCCATGTTAATTTCCTATAATTAAAATACCAACTAGGCCTACGCCAGTGGCCGCACCTCAAGGCCGAAATGTTTGAAACTTCTCCCCGCTTCTCGGACAAACAGATGAAAACTCGCAAAGCGACACACAAATGATTTGTACACCTTCTTTGCTAAGGGTGGCCATAGTGGGGGTATCATAGCCGGTATCATGCACTCGGGAATAGCAAATATGATGATGTGGCAAGGAATTAAATAAGGGAGAGTGGGTTAGAGTAACATAGGTAGATACCGTAACATAATAAATGTTATACTACTTTGTGTCCTGCATGGCCAAAAATACGGTCATCTATGATACTACTCTATGATACTATGCACTATGAAGGTACGTATGTAATATCATACACTAGTACCATATGCATGATACTAGTATATGATACTCCCCACTATAAGGTTGGCCATAGTGGTGGTATCATAGCTGATATAATGCACTCAGAAATATATAGCAAGTATGTTGATGTGGCAAAGAATTAAAGAAGATAGAGAGGGTTAGAGTAACATATATGTAGATACCGTATCATGTTAAATGTGATGCTAATTTGTGTCATGCATGGCAATAAATATGATCATCTATGATACTACTCTATTATACTATGAACTATAATTAAAGGTAGTATCATACACTAGTATCATATATATGCATGATACTAGTATATGATACTCTACACTATGAGTAGCCTAAGTATAGCCTAACTAAAATACCCACATGTAGTTGTAGTAGGGTTTTTGACTTTATATGCACTAAAATGCAAGGTAAGTGCAAAGAATGACTTAAACATAGCAGACGAGACCTGAAATGGGCCGGAAAATCAAACCAAGGGTATATCCGCGATTGTTCAGCATGATTTTTTTCGAGGCGGAACGATGTAGTAACTGACAATTTGGAGTCCGAAGTGCCGCATCTCCTTTTGGAAACTATGATCCTTCTTGTGAGATGCTCCGGTATGGAAGGTGCGAGCACCAAACCTTGTGCCAAACTTTACCAAAAAAATTCCATGCGATCGTGAGAGCACGCCACAGTGACACAATGATTTTCATATTTTTCGGACTCTATATGCATTCCCTGAATACCAACAAGGCCTACGCCTCTATGTGCAAAAAATGACTCAAATATAGCAAACGAGATCTCTTTTTTTGCATATTCAAAGTTTGAGATTGCTAGCCAGGCTTGCCGCCTGGTAAAATGTACCAAAAAATCGAACCATAGGGTACAATCGTGATTTCTTACCGTGGAAAAAAATTGCAGGCGAAACGATGAACTCATGTTTTCATTCAAATGAATAATGTAAATGTTTTCAAATAGCACACGGTTCACTCACGAAAGCCATGTGTCCACTAAACCGTGGCTGATGCCCTCCCCCTGCCACGCGCGCAATCTGAGTCATGCGTTCTGATTGGCCAGAACCCAAACTCCACGGATCGTATGTCTGCACCGTTGGATTCTCCTTGATCGAACGACGATCCTCATCCCTTTCGACAGCACACGCAGTTCCAGTTGTGATTTTATTTATATCCACAAATTGCATGTTAAATTCAAAAAATGTCTTAAATATAGCAAACGATACCTGAAATGCATTAGAAAATCAAACCCTTGGTATAATGGTGATCGCGTACGTGGAAATTTTTATGAGGCCAAATGATGAAGTCACCGACCACTGGAGTTTGAATTGACATGTCTCCTTTTGGAAACCATGGTCCTTCATGTGAGATACTCCGGTTTGGAAGGAGCGATCATCAAAACTTGTGCCAAACTTTACCAAAAAATTTCCTCGGGGTCGTGAGAGCACGCCACGGGCACACCGCGATTTTGATGATGTCTGGACTCCGTCTGAATTCCCAGTAATTAAAATACCAACTAGGCCTAAGCCGGTGGCCGCATCTCATGGTCGAAATGTTTGAAACTTCTCCCCGTTTCGGACAATGGATGAAAACTCGCAAAGCGACACACAAATGATTTGTACACCTTCTTTGCTTATTAACACCCAGATGTAGTTGTAGAACGGTTTTGAATTTAATTATATGCACTAAATGCAAGGTAAGTGCAAAAGGTGACTTAAATATAGCAACGAGACCTGAAATGGGCCAGAAAATCAAACCTAGGGTATATACGTGATAGTTTACCGTGAAAAAATTCGAGGCGGAACGATGTAGTCACTGACGATTGGAGTCCGAAGTGTTGCATCTCCTTTTGGAAACTACGATCCTTCTTGTGAGATGCTCTGATTTGGAAGGTGTGAGCATCAAAACTTGTGCCATCTTTACCAAAAAAATTCCATGTGATCCTGAGAGCACACCACGGTGACACGCCAATTTTTGTTATTTCCGGACTCTATATGCATTTCCTGTAATTAGAATACCAACAAGGCATACGCCTCTGGCCGCACCCTGCGAACGAACTGTTTTAATGTTTTTCCCGTTTCTCGAACAATGAATGAAAACTCCCAAAGCGACACACAAATGATCTTGCTAGCTAGCACCCACGTGTAGTTGCGACTATAGCAAATGACTCAAATATAGCAAATGATACCTCAAATGCACGAGAAAATCGAACCACAATGATACAATGGTGATTTCTTACCGTGGAAAACAATTTGGAGGCGAAACGATGAACTCTTGTTTTCATTCAAACAAAATGTTGTTAGTTCATGTAAATGTTTTCAAATAGCACACGATTCACTCATGAAAGCCGTGTGACTACCAAACCGTGTCCGATCCCCCCTTGCTGCGCGCGCGATGTGAGTCATGCATTTTGATTGGCCAGAACCCAAACCCCATGGATCATATGTCTGCACCGTTGGATGCTTCCAGATCGAATGGCAATCCTCATCCCTTTGGACAGGAAATGCAGTCCGGCTAGGATTTGATTTATGCCAAAATGCATGGTAAATGCCAAAAAATGTCTTAAATATAGCACACGAGACATAAAATGCGCCAGCAAATCAAACCCGTGGTATAATGGTGATTGCTTAACATGGAAAAATTTAGAGGCGAAACGATGAACTCACATCTTCATTTCAAAATTAGTACGTCTTAATTTCAAAAGAAATTATTCTCTTTGTGCACACGAGCGCCGACCGGGGATATTTTTCACCCTTTTCACCTAGGCCACCAACACCCCCCCCATCGCACGCCCGCATTTCACTCAACTAGTCAACCCAATCTCCATCGCTAGCTCCTCCCTCCCCCAGATCCACAACAGAACCCTCTCCGGCGCCGGCGTGCTCACCCCGGCCGTGTGCCCACTCTTCAGCGTCAAGCCTACCTCCACTACCGTTCCAAACACGCGTCTTCCCGTGCCTCCTATGGTCCGGCCGGGTTTGTATTAAGAAACCTGTTAGTTACTGCTCTCCATCGCGGTGAGGCATATTTGCTCGCAATCCCTCTTCCTATTTCGTTCCGTATGTTCGCAAATTGGCTATAAAATAACGGAGAGCGTATATATGTTCATTATCTACCTTCCTAACTAGTACATATAAGCTGTATTTGCTCCAATAAGTTACTACCGATTTACAGATCGAGGGCGCCCGAGTCACACAAACTTAACCAATAAGCCGTACATTTTCTAAATTATTGCATGACATGTTTAGACAGCTTGATACCAAGTTGTTAGTTTTATGCTTGTCCTCCTTTCCTGAGTTTCACATGTGTTCTCTGTAGATGTCGAATAGCAGCGACAACACTCATGCTGCAGGCGATGTATCTTCATCTGATTCCGACAACCCTAGGTCTTTAGCAGATGGTGAGGGATCAAGTAATCTTGAACGGGATAGAGCTGCAGCAATTACCCTTCTGGTCAGGACACGGAGTAACGCTCCAAGGAAGCCCACACACCAGCCTAAATGTGTATATGAAGTAACCGAGATCGATTTAAAGTCTTGGGCTCCAACTAAACCAGATAAACCACGCACGAGGTTGTAAGTGCATCTAGTGCCCCTTAGTGATTTTGGTGTATTGAAGACTTATAGGTTAAGGGACTAATGTGTTTGTGAGTGTACACAGGTCTATAAGTCTATGAGGAGTTTGATGTTTACAGAGAAAGTCGACCCCTAAAAATGAATGTCTTCAACTGAAGACTTTGGCCTAAGACTTTGAAAGAGAAGAAATTGGTGTGACCTTGAAGACTTGATATTCATGCGAGGAACATGAAGCGTGAAGACTTTTGTTTTCGTAGTTTCTTTTTCTTTTTCTTGAGTCATAGGAAACACCGTACTGTTAAAGGGGGTCGAGGAAAAACTAAGGAAAAGTTTCCAAGTGATGCTCATCTCAAAATCCTACACCTACCAATCCCTTCGAGTGAAGCCATTGGAAATCTCATACAGTTCAGTCAATTTCTTCAATGACAGAGACAAAGTTCTTCTGGTCTCTGAGGAATTTGTTCTGACTGAGGAGTTAGGAATTCGCCAGTGCGGGTTGCCTACAAGTGAGGAACATGATAGCCCTGAGGAATTTGTACCTCAAATTTCCGACCGTTGCTGTGCTATGCGCCAGCTGTCCCAAAATATCTTATCCACCTAACGGTCATATCATTGAAGGGCATTTATGCCATATCATGTCGGGCTGCTCCCTAGGCTATAAATAGATGCCCCCTACAACCACTAGCTGGTTGGCTGCTCCACGATGAACTGACACTTGTCATTGAGAGCATCCCATCCTTTGAGGACTTTGAGCGAAAATCATCAAGTGAGGAAAACCCAAACCCAAACACCTACAAACCCAAAAGTGACTGAGCATCACTGAAGAGATTGTTCCTGTGTGGATCCGACACTTGTTACCTTTGAAGACTGTGCATCTTCCAGACGGTTAGGCATCATGGTCTAGAGCATCCAAGAGGAAATTGTGGATCGCCGAGTGACCGTGTTTGTGAAGGTTTGGAAGTCACCTGAAGACTTACCACGAGTGATTGGGCAAGGTCTGTGTGATCTTAGCTCAAGGAGAATATGGTGAGGACTGTGTGTCCGGGACTGTGTGTCCTCAGGTTTAAATACCTAGCCGCTCCAACCAGACGTACAACTGTCACAGCAGTTGGAACTAGTCTACCAAATTCATTATCTTCACCGAGCTAACTGGTTCTATTTCCTCAACCCTCTCATTTCCTCATTACTGTGTTGTGTACTTGATCGCTACTATTTGAAGACTTTGACTGAAGACTTTCTCAGTTTCCTTAGTTCAATTTCTTCAGTCAGTTTGTCTTCAGCCTACTTATCCTGTGTTTACGCTTTCTGTACTATGTGCTTGTTTTCATTTCATCATGATGACTGTGCTTCTGTTCTGTTATGCTTGCATCTAAGTACTTATTGAAGGAAATATGCCCTAGAGGCAATAATAAAGTTGTTATTTATATTTCCTTATATCATGATAAATGTTTATTATTCATGCTAGAATTGTATTAACCGGAAACTTAGTACATGTGTGAATACATAGACAAACAGAGTGTCACTTGTATGCCTCTACTTGACTAGCTCGTTGAATCAAAGATGGTTATGTTTCCTAACCATAGACATGAGTTGTCATTTGATTAACGGGATCACATCATTAGAGAATGATGTGATTGACTTGACCCATTATGTTAGCTTAGCATTTGATCGTTTACTATATTGTTATTGCTTTCTTCATGACTTATACATGTTCCTATGACTATGAGATTATGCAACTCCCGAATACCGGAGGAACACTTTATGTGCTACCAAACATCACAACGTAACTGGGTGATCATAAAGGTGCTCTACAGGTGTCTCCGATGGTACTTGTTGAGTTGGCATAGATCGAGATTAGGATTTGTCACTCCGATTGTCGAATAGGTATCTCCGGGCCCTCTCGATAATGCACATCACTATAATACTTGCAAGCAATGCAACTAATGAGTTAGTTGCGGGATGATGTATTACGGAACAAGTAAAGAGACTTGCCGGTAATAAGATTGAACTAGGTATTGAGATACCGACGATCGAATCTCGGGCAAGTAACATACCGATGACAAAGGGAACAACGTATGTTGTTATGCGGTTTGACCGATAAAGATCTTCGTAGAATATGTAGGAACCAATATGAGCATCCAGGTTCCGCTATTGGTTATTGACCGGAGATGAGTCTCGGTCATGTCTACATAGTTCTCGAACCCGTAGGGTCCGCATGCTTAATGTTCGGTGACGATCGGTATTATGAGTTTATGTGTTTTGATGTACTAAAGGTAGTTCGGAGTCCCGGATATGATCACGGACATGACGAGGAGTCTCGAAATGGTCGAGACATAAAGATCGATATATTGGAAGCCTATATTTGGACATCGGAATAGTTTCGGGTGAATTCGGGAATTTACCGGAGTACCGGGAGGTTACCGGAACACCCCGGTAAATGTATGGGCCTTATTGTGCCATAGTGGAGAGAGAGAGAGAGGAGGCCAGGGCAGGCCGCGTGCCCCCTCCCCCTCTGGTCCGAATTGGACTAGGAGGGGGGCGGCGCCCCCTTTCCTTCCTCCCTCTCTCCCCCTTCCTTCTCTCCTGGTCCAACTAGGGAAGGGGGATCCTACTCCCGATGGGAGTAGGACTCCTCTAGGGCGCGCCATAGAGGGCCGGCCCTCCCCCTCCTCCACTCCTTTATATACGGGGGAGGGGGGAACCCCATAGACACACAAGTTGATCATTGATCTCTTAGCCGTGTGCAGTGCCCCCTCCACCATAATCCACCTCGGTCATATCGTAGCGGTGCTTAGGCGAAGCCCTGCGTCGGTAGCTTCATCATCACCGTCATCACGCCGTCGTGCTGACGGAACTCTCCCTCGAAGCTCTACTGGATCGTGAGTTCATGGGACGTCACCGAGCTGAACGTGTGCAGATCGCGGAGGTGCCGTACGTTCGGTACTAGGATCGGTCGATCGTGAAGACGTACGACTACATCAACCGTGTTGTCATAACGCTTCCGCTTACGGTCTACGAGGGTACGTGGAAGACACTCTCCCCTCTCGTTGCTATGCATCACCATGATCTTGCGTGTGCGTAGGAATTTTTTTGAAATTACTACGTTTCCCAACAGTGGCATCCGAGCCAGGTTTATGCGTAGACGTTATATGCACGAGTAGAACACAAGTGAGTTGTGGGCGAGACTAGTCATACTGCTTACCAGCATGTCATACTTTGATTTGGCGGTATTGTTGGATGAAGCGGCCCGGACCGACATTACGCGTACGCTTACGCGAGACTGGTTCTACCGACGTGCTTCGCACACAGGTGGCTGGCGGGTGTCAGTTTCTCCAACTTTAGTTGAATCGAGTGTGGCTACGCCCGGTCCTTGTGAAGGTTAAAACAACACATACTTGACAAAATATCGTTGTGGTTTTGATGCGTAGGTAAGAACGGTTCTTGCTCAGCCCGTAGCAGCCACGTAAAACTTGCAACAACAAAGTAGAGGACGTCTAACTTGTTTTTGCAGGGCATGTTGTGATGTGATATGGTCAAGACATGGTGCTAAATTTTATTGTATGAGATGATCATGTTTTGTAACAGAGTTATCGGAACCTGGCAGGAGCCATATGGTTGTTGCTTTATTTTATGAAATGCAATCGCCATGTAATTGCTTTATTTATCTCTAAGCGGTAGCGATAGTCATAGAAGCAATAGTTGGCGAGACGACAATGATGCTACGATGGAGATAAAGGTGTCACGCCGGTGACGATGGTGATCATGACGGTGCTTTGGAGATGGAGATCAAAGGCACAAGATGATGATGGCCATATCATATCAGTTATATTGATTGCATGTGATGTTTATCTTTTATGCATCTTATTTTGCTTAGTACGACGGTAGCATTATAAGATGATCTCTCACTAAATTTCAAGGTATAAGTGTTCTCCCTAAGTATGCACCATTGCGAAAGTTCGTCGTGCCGAGACACCACGTGATGATCGGGTGTGATAAGCTCTATGTTCACATACAACGGGTGCAAGCCAGTTTTGCACACGCAGAATACTCGGGTTAAACTTGACGAGCCTAGCATATGCAGATATGGCCTCGGAACACTGAGACCGAAAGGTCGAGCGTGAATCATATAGTAGATATGATCAACATAGTGATGTTCACCATTGAAAACTACTCCATCTCACGTGATGATCGGACATGGTTTAGTTGTTATGGATCACGTGATCACTTAGATGATTAGAGGGATGTCTATCTAAGTGGGAGTTCTTAAGTAATTTGATTAATTGAACTTTAATTTATCATGAACTTAGTACCTGATAGTATTTTGCATGTCTATGTTGTTGTAGATAGATGGCCCGTGTTGTTGTTCCGTTGAATTTTAATGCGTTCCTTGAGAAAGGAAAGTTGAAAGATGATGGTAGCAATTACACGGACTGGGTCCGTAACTTGAGGATTATCCTCATTGCCGTACAGAAGAATTACGTCCTAGAAGCGACCGCTAGGTGCCAAACCCGCTGCAGGAGCAATGCCAGATGTTATGAACGTCTGGCAGAGCAAAGCTGATGACTACTCGATAGTTCAGTGTGCCATGCTTTACGGCTTAGAACCGGGACTTCTACGATGTTTTTAACATCATGGAGCATATGAGATGTTCCAGGAGTTGAAGTTAATATTTCAAGCAAATGCCCAGATTGTGAGATATGAAGTCTCCAATAAGTTCTACAGCTGCAAGATGGAGGAGAATAGTTCTATCAGTGAGCATATACTCAAAATGTCTAGGTATAACAATCACTTGATTCAACTGGGAGTTAATCTTCCGGATGATAGTGTCATTGACAGAATTCTTCAATCACTGCCACCAAGCTACAAGAGCTTCGTGATGAACTATAATATGCAAGGGATGGATAAGACAATTCCCGAGCTCTTCGCGATGCTAAAGGCTGCGGAGGTAGAAATCAAGAAGGAGCATCAAGTGTTGATGGTCAACAAGACCACCAGTTTCAACAAAAAGGGTAAAGGGAAGAAGGGGAACTTCAAGAAGAATGGCAAGCAAGTTGTTGCTCAAGTGAAGATGCCCAAGTCTAGACCTAAGCCTGAGACTGAGTGCTTCTACTACAAAGGGACTGGTCACTGGAAGCGGAACTGCCCCATGTATTTGGCGGATAAGAAGGATGGCAAGGTGAACAAAGGTATATGTGATATACATGTTATTGATGTGTACCTTACTAATGCTCGCAGTAGCACCTGGGTATTTGGTACTGGTTCTGTTGCTAATATTTGCAACTCGAAACAGGGACTACGGATTAAGCGAAGATTGGCTAAGGACGAGGTGACGATGTGCGTGGGAAATGGTTCCAAAGTCGATGTGATCGCGGTCGGCAAGCTACCTCTACATCTACCTTCGGGGTTAGTTTTAGACCTGAATAATTGTTATTTGGTGCCAGCGTTGAGCATGAACATTATATCTGGATCTTGTTTGGTGCGAGACGGTTATTCATTTAAATCAGAGAATAATGGTTGTTCTATTTATATGAATAATATCTTTTATGGTCATGCACCCTTGAAGAATGGTCTATTTATATTGAATCTCGATAGTAGTGATACACATATTCATGATATTGAAGCCAAAAGATGCAGAGTTGATAATGATAGTGCAACTTATTTGTGGCACTGTCGTTTAGGTCATATTGGTGTAAAGCGCATGAAGAAACTCCATTCTGATGGACTTTTGGAATCACTTGATTATGAATCACTTGGTACTTGCGAACCATGCCTCATGGGCAAGATGACTAAAACACTGTTCTCCGGAACAATGGAGCGAGCAACAGATTTGTTGGAAATCATACATACTGATGTGTGTGCTCCGATGAATGTTGAGGCTCGCGGAGGGTATCGTTATTTTCTCACCTTCACAGATGATTTGAGTAGATATGGGTATATCTACTTGATGAAACATAAGTCTGAAACATTTGAAAAGTTCAAAGAATTTCAGAGTGAAGTGGAAAATCATCGTAACAAGAAAATAAAGTTTCTACGATCTGATCGTGGAGGAGAATATTTGAGTTACGAGTTTGGTCTTCATTTGAAACAAAGCGGAATAGTTTCGCAACTCACGCCACCCGGAACACCACAGCATAATGGTGTGTCCGAACGGTGTAATTATACTTTACTAGATATGGTGCGATCTATGATGTCTCTTACTGATTTACCGCTATCGTTTTGGGGTTATGCTTTAAAGACATCTGCATTCACGTTAAATAGGGCACCATCTAAATCCTTTGAGACGACGCCTTATGAACTGTGGTTTGGCAAGAAACCAAAGTTGTCGTTTCTTAAAGTTTGGAGCTGCGATGCTTATGTGAAAAAGCTTCAACCTGATAAGCTCGAACCCAAATCGGAGAAATGTGTCTTCATAGGATACCCAAAGGAGACTTTGGGTACACCTTCTATCACAGATCTGAAGGGAAGATATTCGTTGCTAAGAATGGATCCTTTCTAGAGAAGGAGTTTCTCTCGAAAGAAGTGAGTGGGAGGAAAGTAGAACTTGATGAGGTAACTGTACCTGCTCCCTTATTGGAAAGTAGTTCATCACAGAAATCTGTTCATGTGACTCCTACACCAATTAGTGAGGAAGTTAATGATGATGATCATGTAACTTCAGATCAAGTTACTACCGAACCTCATAGGTCAACCAGAGTAAGATCCGCACCAGAGTGGTACGGTAATCCTGTTCTAGAGGTCATGTTACTTGACCATGATGAACCTACGAACTATGAGGAAGCGATGATGAGCCCAGATTCCGCAAAATGGCTTGAGGCCATGAAATCTGAGATGGGATCCATGTATGAGAACAAAGTGTGGACTTTGGTTGACTTGCCCGATGATCGGCAAGCCATCGAGAATAAATGGATCTTCAAGAAGAAGACTGACGGTATAATGTTACTGTCTACAAAGCTCGACTTGTTGTCAAAGGTTTTCGACAAGTTCAAGGAGTTGACTACGATGAGACTTTCTCACCCATAGCGATGCTTAAGTCCGTCCGAATCATGTTAGCAATTGCCGCATTTTATGATTATGAAATTTGGCAAATGGATGTAAAGACTGCATTCCTGAATGGATTTCTAGAAGAAGAGTTGTATATGATGCAACCTGAATGTTTTATCGATCCAAAGGATGCTAACAAAGTGTGCAAGCTCCAGCGATCGATCTATGGACTGGTGCAAGCATCTCGGAGTTGGAATAAACGTTTTGATAGTGTGATCAAAGCATATGGTTTTATAAAGACTTTTGGAGAAGACTGTATTTACAAGAAAGTGAGTGGGAGCTCTGTAGCATTTCTAATATTATATGTGGATGACATATTGTTGATTGGAAATGATATAGAATTTCTGGATAGCATAAAAGGATACTTGAATAAGAGTTTTTCAATGAAAGACCTCGGTGAAGCTGCTTATATATTGCGCATCAAGATCTATAGAGATTGATCAAGACGCTTAATTGGACTTTCACAAAGCACATACCTTGATAAAGTTTTGAAGAAGTTCAAAAGGGATCAAGCAAAGAAAGGGTTCTTGCATGTGTTACAAGGTGTGAAGTTGAGTCACACTCAATGCCCGACCACTGCAGAAGATAGAGAGAAAATGAAAGGTGTTCCCTATGCTTCAGCCATAGGCTCTATCATGTATGCAATGCTGTGTACCAAACCTGATGTGTGCCTTGCTATTAGTTTAGCAGGGATGTACCAAAGTAATCCAGGAGTGGATCACTGGACAGCGGTCAAGAACATCCTGAAATACCTCAAAAGGACTAAGGATATGTTTCTCGTTTATGGAGGTGACAAAGAGCTCGTCGTAAATGGTTATGTCGATGCAAGCTTTGACATTGATCCGGATGACTCTAAGTCACAAACCGGATACGTGTTTATATTGAACGGTGGAGCTGTCAGTTCGTGCAGTTCTAAGCAAAGCGTCGTGGCGGGATCTACGTGTGAAGCGGAGTACATAGCTGCTTCGAAAGCAGCAAATGAAGGAGTCTGGATGAAGGAGTTCATATCCGATCTAGGTGTCATACCTAGTGCATCGGGTCCAATGAAAATCTTTTGTGACAATACTGGTGCAGTTACCTTGGCAAAGGAATCCAGATTTCACAAGAGAACCAAGCACATCAAGAGACTCTTCAATTCCATCCGTGATCAAGTCAAGGAGGGAGGCATAGAGATTTGCAAGATACATACGGATCTGAATGTTGCAGACCCGTTGACTAAGCCTCTCTCACGAGCAAAACATGATCAGCACCAAGACTCCATGGGTGTTAGAATCATTACTGTGTAATCTAGATTATTGACTCTAGTGCAAGTGGGAGACTGAAGGAAATATGCCCTAGAGGCAATAATAAAGTTGTTATTTATATTTCCTTATATCATGATAAATATTTATTATTCATGCTAGAAATGTATTAACCGGAAACTTAGTACATGTGTGAATACATAGACAAACAGAGTGTCACTAGTATGCCTCTACTTGACTAGCTCGTTGAATCAAAGATGGTTAAGTTTCCTAACCATACACATGAGTTGTCATTTGATTAACGGGATCACATCATTAGAGAATGATGTGATTGACTTGACCCATTCCGTTAGCTTAGCATTTGATCGTTTAGTATATTGCTATTGCTTTTTTCATGACTTATACATGTTCCTATGACTATGAGATTATGCAACTCCCGAATACCAGAGGAACACTTTGTGTGCTACCAAACGTCACAAAGTAACTGGGTGATCATAAAGGTGCTCTACAGGTGTCTCCGATGGTACTTGTTGAGTTGGCATAGATCGAGATTAGAATTTGTCACTCCGATTGTCGGAGAGGTATCTTTGGGCCCTCTCGGTAATGCACATCACTTAAGCCTTGCAAGCATTGCAACTAATGAGTTTGTTGCGGGATGATGTATTACGGAACGAGTAAGATACTTGCCGGTAACGAGATTGAACTAGGTATTGAGATACCGGCGATCGAATCTCGGGCAAGTAACATACCGATGACAAAGGGAACAACGTATGTTGTTATGCGGTTTGACCGATAAAGATCTTCGTAGAATATGTAGGAACCAATATGAGCATCTAGGTTCCGCTATTGGTTATTGACCGGAGATGAGTCTCGGTCATGTCTACATAGTTCTCGAACCCGTAGGGTCCGCACGCTTAACGTTCGGTGACGATCGGTATTATGAGTTTATGTGTTTTAATGTACCGAAGGTAGTTCAGAGTCCTGGATATGATCACGGACATGACGAGGAGTCTCGAAATGGTCGAGACATAAAGATCGATATAATGGAAGCCTATATTTGGACATCGGAATAGTTCCGGGTGAATTTGGGAATTTACCGGAGTACCGGGAGGTTACCGGAACACCCCGGTAAATGTATGGGCCTTATTGGGCCATAGTGGAGAGAGAGAGGAGGCTAGGGCAGGCCGCGTGCCCCTCCCCCTCTGGTCCGAATTGGACTAGGAGGGGGCGGCGCCCCCCTTTCCTTCCTCCCTCTCCCCCCCTTCCTTCTCTCCTAGTCCAACTAGGAAAGGGGGGGAATCCTACTCCGGGTGGGAGTAGGACTCCTCCAGGGCGCGCCATAGAGGGCCGGCCCTCCCCTCTCCTCCACTCCTTTATATTTGTGGGAGGGGGCACCCCATAGACACACAAGTTGATCATTGATCTCTTAGCCATGTGCGGTGCCCCCCTCCACCATAATCCACCTCGGTCATATCGTGGCGGTGCTTAGGCGAAGCCCTACGTCGGTAGCTTCATCATCACCATCATCATGCCGTCGTGCTGACGGAACTCTCCCTCGAAGCTCTATTGGATCGTGAGTTCGTGGGACGTCACCCAGCTGAACGTGTGCAGATCACGGAGGTGACGTGCGTTCGGTACTAGGATCGGTCGATCGTGAAGACGTACGACTACATCAACCGCGTTGTCATAACGCTTCCGCTTACAGTCTACGAGGGTACGTGGACGACACTCTCCCCTCTCGTTGCTATGCAGCACCATGATCTTGCGTGTGCGTAGGATTTTTTTGAAATTACTACGTTTCCCAACACTTATTCCGCTGCTAGTCGTTCGTGACTTAGGAATTTACTCACCCTGAAATCCCTCAGTGACGAATTTGTAAAAATTGCCTATTCACCCCCCTCTAGTTGACTTAACGCACTTTCAATTGGTATCAGAGCAAGGTACTCCCTTGTTCTGTGTGATTTTGGTTTAATCGCCTGGAGTTTTAGTTATGTCGACCACAGGTATGATCAATGCCTCTGCTAGGTGTCCTACCTTCGATGGGACGGACTACCCCTAGTGGAAGAATAAGATGCGAATGCATCTTGAGGCAATTGATAATGATCTTTGGTATGTTGTAGAAAATGGCGTTCCCCCTGTCACTCCTACCATCAACACTGCTGATGTGAAGAGATTCAGGCAACTCGACTCTCAAGCGAAGAACATCATATGTGGCCATCTGAGCAAAGTATGTCAGAGTGAGTGCTTTGGAGATAGCAAAGCTTATCTGGGATAGACTGTCCAAGGTCAACGAAGGAGTCTCAACACAGCGTGACTCTTGAGTTGACGTTCTTCGCAATCTCTTCAACTGCTTCAAAAGAATCGACAATGAAAATGTTCAGCAAACCATTGATCGCCTCACTGACATTTCAAATGAGCTTCAAGCACTTGGTGCCACTGATATCACGGACCTTGAGGTGGTGAAGAAATTGTTGAGATCGCTTGATTCCTCATTTGACACCCTTGCACTGATGATATAAGAACGTGGAGACTACAAGTCACTTGATCCCGCTAATATCCTCGAGAGGCTAAACACTCATGAGTTCCAGCTTGCTGAGAAGAGAGATCTCTATGGACCAAGCTATGGCAGATCACGTGCTCTGAAGGCCAAGGCAGTGTTGGAATCTGAAGGTGAGGATTCTGGTAGCAGCCTTGGTGATCCTGAAGAACTGAGCCAGGAGCTAGCAATGCTCGTGAGGAAATTCCAGAAGTTCTGAAGACGTGGTCGCTTTGGAAAATCCTCAAGAAATGATGACATGAGATCAGATCCCTCATCCAGTGACTACAAGAAGAGAACTTGCCACAAATGCAAGAAACCTGGTCACTACATTCAAGATTGTCCTCAGTGGGAAAAGGAATCAAAGAAGAAGAAATACAAGGATTACAGTTCTCATGACTCAAAGAAGAAGAAGAAATCTTCAAAGTCCTCATCATCAAAATCCTCAAAGTCTTCATCTCACAAGAAGAGCAGCTCCAAGAAGGCTCAGGCATTCATTGGCAAGGAAATGGACTCTGAGGCTGAATCTGAGGAAACTGAGGAAGAGGAGGCATCTGAGGAGTCAGAATCTGGTGTGGAGAGCCTAGCCCTCGCTTCTGCGTTCGTCAGCAAGTCCATCTTCAACTCTGAGGAAAATGGCTTCCACAACAAGGCTGATGACGATGATGATGACTACGCTCCCACCTATTGCTTCATGGCAAAGGGTGCCAAGGATGATCAACCCAAAGCCACTGAGTGGGTCCTTGATAGTGGATGTACAAATCACATGACTGGTGACAAGAACTTTATTGATGGACGCTCCCTTATCTCCATCGCATCTGAAGCATATCACCTACGCTGACAAAGGCAAAAGCAAGGTATTGGGTCTAGGTAAGGTTGCGATCTCGAAGGATCGACACATGGATAAAGTCATGCTTGTCGAGTCCTTAGGATTCAACCTCATGTCAGTCTCAATGCTTTGTGATCTTGATATGGTTGTTATCTTTGGCAAGTATCGTTGTGTTGTGATCATGGAAGCTGACCATTCCAAAGTCTTCGATGGCTTTAGGAGAGGAGATCTGTATATTGTTGATTTCTCTACAGGACCACAACCTGCCACATGTCTACTTGCAAAAGCTTCAGAAGGATGGCTATGGCATCGACGACTCGATCATGCTGGCATGAGGAACTTGCACACTCTCGTAAAGAAAAAGCATGTCATTGGCATCAAGGATGTCAAATTCCTCAAGGATCACCTGTGTGGAGCCTGTGAAGCTGGAAAGGTGACCAAGGCCAAGCATCCCGCGAAGACTATCATGACTACCACTCGTCCATTTGAATTGCTTCACATGGATCTTTTTGGTCCTAATCACTATTCTGCATTCACCAATGAAGCATCTCTACATGGCTGTCTTATTGTTGATGATTACTCTCGATACACATGGGTGCATATCGTCACTTACAAACGTGAAGTGCAGGAAGTCTTCAAACGATTTTCCTCAAGGGCTTCATCTAACTTTGGTGTGAAGATCAAGCACATCAGAAGTGACAATGGAACTGAGTTCAAGAACACTGGTCTTGATGATTATCTTGATGAACTTGGTATCACTCATGAGTTGTCTGCTCCTTATACTCCTCAGCAGAATGGCATCATGGAGCGCAAGAAAAGGACTCTTGTTGAGATGGCTTGCACTATGCTTGATGAATACAAGACGCCTCGTCACTTCTGGATTGAGGCAACTGACACTGCGTGCCACATCATCAACAGGGTATATCTTCACAAATTCTTCAAAAAGACCGCATATGAACTCCTCACTGACAAGAAACCCAATGTGAGTTATTTCAAAGTCTTTGGTGCTAAATGTTGCATTAGAGATCCTCATCACAATTCTAAATTTGCATCGAAAGCACGTGAAGGTTTTATGCTTGGTTACGGAAAGGACTCGCACACCTACAGAGTCTTCAACAATTTTCACCACAAGGTTGTTGAAACTGTAGATGTGCGGTTCGATGAAACTAATGGCTCGCAAAGAGAGCACCTACCTCCTGTGCTAGATGAAAAATCACCTGAGGAAACCATCAAGTTCAAGGCTACTGAGGATGTCATTCCTACTAAAGAATCTATTGAAGAAGTCATTCCAGATCGTGAAGAACATCATGCTGGTGCACCTGAAGAAAATGGCTCTGAAGAAAATGCTGAGAAAATTCCTCGTCGTCAACAAGCACATCCTCGTGTTGCAAATGAAGTGCAAATTGAGAAAATCATCACCGACATCAATGCACCAGGTCCTCTCACACGCTCAAAAGCTTCACATTTGTCGAACTTTTGTGGGCACTTTGCTTTCGTCTCTATCGCAGAGCCCACTAAGGTAGATGAAGCATTTCTGGAGCCTGAGTGGATTCAAGCTATGCAAGAGGAATTACATCAGTTCGAGCTCAATAATGTCTGGGAACTTGTCAAGCAACCAGACCCTCGCAAGCACAATATCATCGGCACAAAATGGATCTACCGCAACAAGCAAGATGAAAATAGCCTTGTGGTGAGGAATAAGGCACGGCTTGTAGCTCAAGGCTACACATAGGTTGAAGGAATTGATTTCGATGAAACTTTTGCACCTGTTGCTAGACTTGAGGCTATTCGCATATTACTTGCTTATGCTAACCATCATGATATCATATTATATCAAATTGATGTGAAAAGTGCATTCCTCAATGGTAAGCTTGTGGAGGAAGTATATGTTGCTCAACCTCCAGGTTTTGAAGATCCAAAGCATCCCGACAAAGTTTTCAGACTCAATAAGGCCCTCTATGTCCTCAAGCAGGCCCCTCGGGCGTGGTATGATACTTTGAAGGAATTCCTCATGAAGAAAGGCTTCAAACCCGGTTCACTTGACCCGACTCTTTTTACCAAAACCTATGATGATGAATTATTCGTGTGCCAAATATATGTTGATGATATCATTTTTGGCTGTATTGACCAACGTTACAGTGATGAATTTGCCTATATGATGAGTGAAGAATATCAAATGTCTATGATGGGAGAATTGAAATTCTTCTTAGGTCTTCAGATACGTCAACAATGAAACAGCATCTTCATATCTCAGGAGAAATACCTCAAGGATGTATTGAGGAAATTCGGCATGCAAGATTGCAAAGGAGTCAAAATCCATATGCCCACAAATGGCCATCTATGCACTGATGAAAATGGTATTGACTTCGATCAAAAGGTATACCGCTCCATGATTGGCTCTTTATTGTATTTATGTGCATCTAGGCCAGATATTATGCTTAGTGTTCGCATGTGTGCCCGATTTCAAGCTACACCGAAGGAATCACACCATAAGGCTATGAAGCATATTCTTCGATATCTAGCTCACACTCCAACACTTGGATTATGGTATGCCAAGGGCTCGACTTTTGATATCATTGGATATTTAGACTCTGACTATGCTGGTGATCGTGTGGACCGCAAGTCAACATCAGGCACATGTCATTTCCTCGGACGATCTTTGGTATGTTGGTCCTCGAAGAAACAGAACTACGTATCACTTTCTACTGCTGAAGCTGAGTACATTGCTGCTGGTTCGTGCTGTGCTCAATTGCTATGGATGAAGAAAACCCTCAAGGACTACGACATCAATGTGAATAATGTGCCTCTCTACTGTGACAATGAGAGTGCCATCAAGATTGCTCATAACCTAGTTCAGCACTCGAAGACAAAGCACATTCAGATTCCTCATCATTTTCTTCGTGATCATGTGTTGAAGGGCGACATCTCCATCGAGCACGTGACGACTGAAGAACAGCTAGCCGATATCTTCACAAAGCCCTTGGATGAGAAGAGATTGAGCAAGTTGCGGTGTGAGCTAAATATCTTAGAATCTTCGAATGTCCTTTGAAAAGGACACACATCCTAACACTAATGCTAAATTGATGACTTAGATGTGCAACACACGAAGTAACATTTTTCTTCAATCAATGAAGACTAACCCTCTAAGTGTGAAGAAATTAACAAAGAATTTGACTCTCAGAGCCCTACGACAATTGTACGCGGCGTCTGAAATCATCATTCTTATACGGTGGGCTTCGCCACCAACAAAAGTTGAAAATCTTCAATTTGAGTTTTTCTTCAGTTTTTGAAATTCCTCAGTTGTTCAATTTCTTCAACTTTGCATTGTCTTCACTCTTTCCGTCGTTGTTCTTCATTGACTATATATGTATTTGAGTTTTTAGTCCTCTACAACATTCACTTATTGATATTTCTTCTAGTTGCTTTTTCTGCTAAGTGAATGTGATCGGACCCTTCCCCCCTCTATGCTAAACTCAATCTAGTCTGTTCACAAATTCTTCATGTGCGTTCTATTTGAAACCCGTTCAAAATCTTCACTGTGTCCTTGTCAGCTGAAGAATTTGCGAACGAAACATTAAAATATTCTTATCTGAATTTTTGGCTTTTGCCGCTCAAACCGTTCCACATTCCACGATATGATTATCCTATTCACCCACGATCTCGCACGATCTCCACCGCTCTGTATGTGGGTGACACATGTCGCTAGGATGAGAAGAGTCAGGGGCACGTTCGTCCAATTTCCTCAGGCGAGCGGTTTTTCACCTCGGCTATATATACCCCTTCCCTTCTCAGACTGCATTTACCTTGCTCGACCTCTCTCCCCTCGCTCGAGCTTCCTGACCTAGCACCGCTGCTACTTCCATCGTCGACCTCGTCGCCGTCGTACTCGCGCCGGCCGCGGATTTCTTCACTCCGTCTCCGCCGTAGCTGTCTTCCTCTGCCAAGTTAGGGCGTGGAAGATCTGGACTGGCGAACTTCCAATCTACTATTCCCAGTTCGTCTTGTTCTTCATCAAGGGTAATTAAAAGTTACTTTTACTGCCCTTGTTGATTCTGATGATTTCTACAAAATCTTCAAAAGGTGTTTATTCTTCAATCTTCACACTCTAAACACCTCACACAAGCATCTGTTATTGATCTATTTCTCTAAGCAACATTTTTCTTCAAGATTCCTCAATTGTGTGGATTTTCAATCTATACAACTCTGGAACCTAAGTCAAAATGCTTAGTGAAATTCCTCAAGACACCTCTGGTCAAATTCCTCAAACTTGTTCTTTTTGTAAAAACTTCTGAGAACGCATATGACCTCTACAAATTCTTCGCACCTATACTCTGTTCACAGGTACTCATGTCTGCTGCTGAATCACTAGGTTCTCATCAACTTAACTCATTTGGAGCGTTCCTCGAAGAAAAATTGCATACCTCTTCAGAGAACTCAATTGTTCAAAATCCTCAGCTGAAGAAAATGGCTGATGGCAAGTAACCTCAGAAGGGAGGGAAGAAATTGGAAGTCAACACTGCTTTTGAAATCCCTGAAGATATCTATGTAGGGTACTGCACACCCCCTCAAGAAACAAAGAATGAGCGCAAAGTGCGCATTCAGAAGATTGAGAGGAGATGGGCCAGAGAATGGAGGGAATATCGCTATGTCACTCCCAAGTACATGAAGAAATTCCCTATACACCCTCCATGCCCAAAACCTGCATTGGCACCAGGCCAAGTGGCTGATCCCTCTAGCATCAGAAGAGGTGAGGAATTTTCTGCTGAATGGGCCAAGCATCAAGCTAAATTGGCCAAAGTGGCCAAAGAGGCAGTGAGGAAATTCAACAAAGACTCTGCTGCTGCTGCCGCTGAGGCTTCTGCTAGCAAGCCCAAGAAGTCTATGCAAAAGAAGCCAGCTCACAAGCCCGGTTCTTCACCAATGCCCTCACGGGCAATTCCTCAAGTTGCCCCTGTTCCTCAAGTTGCAAAGTCCTCAGCTCCTCCGGTAAAGTCCTCAGCACCTGTGATCTCACCTCGTGTCGAAGGACGACTGGCATCTCAATTGCCTCAGGAGCCTCTGCAAGTTCTTCTGCTCCTCCACAATCCTCAACAGGCCCACCTTGCTGAAGACTAAGGCCACTGCTGGATGAGGCTCTAGACCAAGTCCTCATAAGAAGCAGGTTGCATTCCATGTTCAGTCCAGTGATGACGAAGCTGATGATGAAGAACTCGCTGAAATCATCATAGGCAGACGGCAAAGGGCCGCTAGAGCCAAAGGAAGTGAAGTGCCTCTTCTGCTGGATCCCAAGCTGATCCTTGAGTACATTGATCTCTGGCACAAGGACCCCAACACTCCTATGCCTGACTTCAAACTCACTCCTGGCCAAAGTCACATGTTGACCGCCTTCATAGGCGAAGAAAAATGGAAGTTTGAGAAGGCCAGGCAGCTGAAGAAAGCTCAATACAAAAAGGAGCGCTTTCTGAAGAAGAACGTTGTCAAAATGACAACTGATGAACTTGTAGCTGCACATGCTGAGATCAAAGGACTCAATGATGAATTCCAAGCCTACCATGCAGATTGGCTTGGAGCCAAAGTCAGATTCGTCAAGATGGCGAAGGGATTCACCTCCAATGTTGCAGCCCCATCGCAACATGAATCTACTCAGGCTGAAGCATCTGCCCAGCCTACTGAAGAGCATGCCAGCACCGTTGATGAAAATCAGGCTGCTGATGAAAATGAATTTTCCAGGGCTAATGAAGCTATTCCAGCCACTGATGACATTGCCAGGGCAACCACTAGTGTTGCGCCTAAAGATCAAGCCAGGCCAGCTGAAGCATCAACCGCTATGCCTGAAGAAACTGAGCAAGCCAGGGCAACTGCATCAGTAGTGCCAGAGGTAAATGAACCAATTTCCTCTGCTCCTCCTGCCCCAACGCCAAGTCCAGTTCTTCCTTCTGCATCAGAAGCGAAGAAAACCAAAGCTGCGGAGCGAGCGGCTGTGAAGAAAAGGAAAGCATCTGCTTCCTCAGAGTCTCCAGCATCAAAGAAGACGAAGACTTTGACAAGCTCATTTGAAAATCCAATTGATGTTGTTCCAGTTTCAAGTATGCCATCAAAGGAAATCGTTCCTTTTGGTGAAGATTATGAGATCCCAAGCGGATCTTATGAAGATGTTCCTTCTGCTACTTCCTCAGAGCAGTTGGACGAAGAAATTGAAGTGGATAATATCCCTTCAACCCCACTGGTATCATCGCCCATGCCTCAGTTCACAGCTGAAGAGGCAGGTGTTGAAGAAATCAATGAAGAAGATGAAGACGTGGACATTGGGAGCACCACTCCTGTTCTCAATGATGACTACTGGGAAAGTCATCACCCCAACTCTTCAATGTTCACTCCACTACAACAGATTCCTCAGTCCCCCGTCCAGACTGAAGAAATTCATATGGGCTTTGATGAACCTCAAGCCTAACTTCTTACCATTCCTGAAGTTATTCCAGCCACTAGTGCTGATGTTAATACTGCTGAAGAGTTGGAGACCCAGGCTACCACTGAAGATGTTGGCACTGAAATTCCTCAGCCTGCGGCTCCTGAGACTGTGATTCCTGAGGCTGTGAAGACATTGACTGATACTCCTCGGCCCAAGCCAAAGAATCCCTTCTCACAGAAGCAGAAGTTCAGGGTTGATGACTTCTTTCACGAGCATGTATTCTTCACCGACTACAACCCGTATGACACTGCCCGTCTTTCAAGGAAGCATTTTTGGACAGCTAGCCAAGCAAACTTCTACTCTTCACTGCTATTTGATAAGGACAAGATCTTTGACCATGAGCATATTCCTCATGTTGACATGGAGTCGCTACCTTGCTTCACCCCAGTCCTCAGTGTTCTTCATGACGCTGGGCTGCTCAACTTCTGCACTGACATATGTGATTGGAATGAAGAGCTAATTCTTCAGTTCTACACGACGCTGCACATCACCGGCAATGTTGTAGATGTGAATTCATGGGTGCTGGATTGGATGATAGAGAACACGCACTACAAAGCACCGGCCTCTAAATTGCTTCATGCCCTGCCTATCAGTCCTCTCCTTGTAGGTGCACGTCTCATCTATCATGAACCCGAGCTCTCTGATCACTACATGCAAGTGCTAATGAAGCCGCTGACGCCTGGTCAAGCCCCTAGAACCAAATTCCTCATGAAGGAATTGCTATATGTGCCAAGGACTGTCTATCGCATTCTGACCAAGACCCTGAGTCCTATCAAAGGCCACGATTCTAATGAAGAATAAGTCATTGGCATCATGAAAAATTTGTTATTCAACATCATGCATCGCGTTCCAATCAACTACCATGATTTCTTCATGAGGACTCTGGCAAATGTAGCATTGTCAGCTTTTGAGTTGAAGCCTTACGCTCCTTGTATTATGAGATTCCTCATATCAAGGTCCTCAATCAATTACAAGGCTGACACACTTAACCATGGCAGCTACTTGCCCCCTATTGAAGTCCTCAAGCGGACATATTCCTCAGCTGATGAGAAGGGCAAGGCGACTGCAATTATTGATGAAGGCATTCATTCATTGGATGGTCAGTTCCGCAAAGTTGCATCTTACTCCACCAATGATGACTCTGCCACCCATGACTCTGCCGCCAATGCTTCAATGCAAAATCCTCAAGGCACAGCTCCAAGGGTGATGACTGATCGTGAGCTTCTCCTCAGTCTTCACCAGAAGGTCGATCGCAACCACAAATGGGTCAAGTGTCAGTTTGGTTCAATTCTTCATAACATGACCATCACTCAGAATTCCGTGAAGAAGAACCATTACTACCTCCATGAAGTATTTGATCGTATCTGGGATGTTCTGTCTCATCTCTACGGTGAAGATCTAAAATAGATGGGCTTCAAGCAGGACTTTGACTGGTCTCAGCCACCTTCGAAGAAATTCAAGAAGGTCAATGTTCCTCACTTGGTGGCCAGCTCTAATTCTTCATCGTGCGAGACTGATGAAAATGAAGACTTGGACGACACTGCGGCTGGACCTACTTCAACAACCGACCCCAACAACGCTGGCGCTCCTCCATCGACTACATGATGATATTCTTCAGGGGTGCTAATCCTCATTTTTCCATCCCTTTTGGTCATTCAATGACAAAGGGGGAGAAATTTGAGTGAGTCTTCAAGCGGGTCTATATATATGGGTGTTTTTTGCTAAGTTACAACTCTCGTTCTTTTGAAAACTTTGTTGGATCGAGTTGTAATCTTAACTCCGATGGTGGTCTGATACTTTTGCTATGTTCTTCTGCATGCTATTTCCTCATAAATGTTAATGCACGCATGCTGAAGAACATCAGTCACCATATTTCATCATGCATTTCAAATTCTTCATATTATATGTTAAATGCGTGTATGAATTACAAGATATAGGGGGAGATCTCCATGATTCTACTCTTCAATGTGCATTGCTTTTCAAAAGAAAATTCCTCACATATGCACATCTTCAGGGGGAGTTCTTCTATATCTTGCAATCAAATTCCTCAATATCAGTATTTACACTTCATATGTTTATCCCCGTTGAAAGCTTAACCTATATTGTCATCAATCACCAAAAAGGGGGAGATTGTAAGTGCATCTAGTGCCCCTTAGTGATTTTGGTGTATTGAAGACTTATAGGTTAAGGGACTAATGTGTTTGTGCGTGTACACAGGTCTATAAGTCTATGAGGATTTTGATGTTTACAGAGAAAGTCGCCTCCTAAAAATGAGTGTCTTCAACTGAAGACTTTGGCCTTCTCAAGACTTTGAAAGTGAAGAAATTGGTGTGACCCTGAAGACATGATATTCATGCGAGGAACATGAAGAGTGAAGACTTTTGTTTTCGTAGTTTCTTTTTCTTTTTCTTGAGTCATAGGAAACACCGTACTGTTAAAGGGGGTCGAGGAAAAACTAAGGAAAAGTTTCCAAGTGATGCTCATCTCAAAATCCTACACCTACCAATCCCTTCGAGTGAAGCCATTGGAAATCTTATACAGTTCAGTCAGTTTCTTTAGTGACAGAGATGAAGTTCTTCTAGTCTCTGAGGAATTTGTTATGACTGAGGAGTTAGGAATTCGCCAGTGCGGATTGCCTACAAGTGAGGAACATGATAGCCCTAAGGAATTTGTATCTCAAATTTCCGACCGTTGTTGTGCTATGTGCCAGTTGTCCCAAAATATCTTATCCACCTAACGGTCATATCATTGAAGGGCATTTATGTCATATCATGTCGGGCTGCTCCCTAGGCTATAAATAGCCGCCCCCTACAAACACTATTGGGTTGGCTGCTCCGCGAGAAAATGACACTTGTCATTGAGAGCATCCCATCCTCCGAGGACTTTGAGCGAAAATCATCAAGTGAGGAAAACCCAAACCCAAACACCTACAAACCCAAAAGTAACTGAGCATCACTGAAGAGATTTTTCCTATGTGGATCCAACGCTTGTTATCTTTGAAGACTGTGCTTCTTCCAGACGGTTAGGCGTCATGGTCTAGAGCATCCAAGAGGAATTTGTGGATCGCCGAGTGACCGAGTTTGTGAAGGTTTGGAAGTCACCTGAAGACTTACCACGAGTGATTGGGCGAGGTCTGTGTGATCTTGGCTCAAGGAGAATACGGTGAGGACTGTGTGTGCGGGACTGTGTGTCCTCAGGTTTAAATACCTAGCCGCTCCAACCAGACGTACAACGGTCATAGCAGTTGGAACTGGTCTACCAAATTCATTGTCTTCACCAAGCTAACTGGTTCTATTTCCTCAACCCTCTCATTTCATCATTACTGTGTTGTGTACTTGATCGCTACTGTTTGAAGACTTTAACTAAATACTTCCTCAATTTCCTTAGTTCAAATTCTTCAGTCAGTTTGTCTTCAGCCTACTTATCTTGTGTTTACGCTTTCTGTACTCTGTGCTTGTTTTCATTTCATCATGATCACTATGCTTCTGTTCTGTTATGCTTGCATCTGAGTACTTATTCCGCTGCTAGTCGTTCATGACTTAGGAATTTCCACACCCTGAAATTCCTCAATGACGAATTTGTAAAAATCACCTATTCACCCCCCTTTAGTCGACTTAACGCACTTTCAGAGGTTCAGGAGTGTGTGTGGATTTTTTGGAAGGGCAAGGCTCAACATTAATCTGCCGGGGTTTCGGAAGGCTGACACATAAACACGACAAAGGATAGTCCGGGAGATCATGGATCACTTCAACGTTCTTGAGCAGCGGAGAATGCAGGTGGAACACGCTGCACTAAAGAAGGCTAGGGATGCTTGGAGAAACTGGAAGCACGTGATGTACAAGAAGTACTTCAGTGAAGGCAAGGACCCAATCCCCGCATACCCCCAAATTACAAAGGCAGACTAGGCAGAATTCAAAAGGGTCAGGGCAACTAAAGAGTTTGCCGAGAAGAGTGCCAAGCAATCGGAACTTCAAAAGAAGAACACACACCCCCACCGTATGGGTGTGGTAGGATACTACGGCATGAAACTGATATGGGACTAGGAGGACAAAGAAGCAGTAGCGGTGGGTGGGAAACCGGCCTTTAGTGAAATCAGGGGTGAACGCGCCAGAGACTACTTGCGGGCACGTGCAAGGAGGCATGATGACGGAACTTATTACTTTGAAAACTCACGTGACGAAGAACTGTATCAAGTGTTGTTAAAGGCTTCCAAGATCCCTGGAAGGTTCTACAAGAACATAGGGCCATGTGACATTCTGTTCGATGCTCTGGAAACAAGAGAGCCCCCTGGCCGTGCAAGGCGTATAGGTGTTAATGTCCCGCACAAGAGGGCTTTCACACTCAGCAAAGAAGAGAGGCTCGGCATGAAAAAAGCGAGGAGCCACTACAAAAAAAAGACACATCCGTGACATTTTGGGCCGAACGAAAATCTTTTCTGTCATACTTATGACACTTCTATGACGATAATTGTGACAAAACACGGTATCATCATAGATGTGGTGGGGTCCTACTTCTATGACAAAAAATCATGACAGAAAATGGGCTTTTCATCCTGGGCGGGCCGGAGACGCAACTGCATGACATTCTTTGGGCCGTCCATGACGGAAAAAACCGTGGTAGAAGCAAGGGCGCAGAAAATATCGGGGAGTCCCCGGTTACGGTGGGTGGTCGGGGGCCGAGCGATGCGCGTTTCTCTCGTACGTACGCGCGTGTGTGCGAGGTGTTGGGCTCTAACTGAACCTGAATGAGGCGTTCAGCTCTAACTGAACCCGAGCAAGGCGTTGGGCTCTAACTGAACCCGAGCAATTGCACTGCAGGCTACGCGTTACTGAACCCGAGCGATCGATCGATGGCTCTTAACTGAACCCGATCGAGCGATTCCTTCGCTATTGCTACTAACTGAAGCCGACCGATGCTGCCTCTGGATGAACAGTGAGTGTTGCGGGGGGTTTGGATGAACAGTTCCCGGTGGGGGTGGATGAACAGGACCCCGTCGTGTTGCCTCTGGATGAACAGTACCCCAGTCGATCGAGTCGGTTGGGGCTGGATGAATAGGACCCCGTGGAGGGCAGGATGAACAGGACCACCCCGTGGAGGGAAAGATGAACAGTAGACGGTGGAGGGCTGGATGAACAGTAGCCCATGGAGGGATGGTTGGACAAGAGCGTGGAGAGGGCTGGTTGAACAGTAGCCGGTGGAGTAGCGCGCGGTGGAGGCTGGATGAACAGGAGCCCGTGGATGAACAGTCGCAGGTGGACGCTGGAGGAGGTCGACGATGGATGAACAGTAGCCCGTGGAGGCTGGAGGGGGTCGACGGTGGAGATGAACAGTATCCCGTGGAGTCCCGCTTTGCCGTACGCCACACCCCTCCCGATGAACAGGACCCCCGTTTTGACCGTAGCGCTCCAACACAAGTCCGTTTCCTCCGTTTTGCGGTACGCCACACCCCTCCCGATCAACAGGACCCCCGTTTCGACCGTAGGAGGTCCGTTTCCTCCGTTTTGCGGTACGCCTGACCCCTCCCGATGAACAGGATCCCGTTTCGAACGTGGCCGGTCGAACACAAGGCCATTTCCTCTGTTCTGCGGTACGCCGGGCCTTGTTTCCATCGGCTGTTCCGTCCAAGCCCTCCCGATGAACACGACGATGCATTCCGTTCCGAACCAGACGGTTGGCTCCCCATGAACACGACGACGACACAGTTTCTCCGTTCCGACCCAGCCATGTACACGAGCCCTGGCCGTACGTATGCGCGAGTAGGCGTTCGAGACCCTGCCCGTATGTACGTACGCGGCCGTATTTTCTTTCTTGCACCCCGGCCGCTGTACGTACGTGTACATGCTACGTGCGCGCCTCTACATTGACCAGTATGTACGTACACGTTCGCGACCAGAATGACAACGCTACGTACGCTTCGACCAGGTGGGTCCCGACTGTCAGGCACTTCCTTGCCTGTGAAGATGTAGCTGGTGGGTCCCAGTAGTCAGGGGCGAATCATTTTTTTGCCCGAACGCACTTCCTTGCGTGCGAAGATGTAGCTGGTGGGTCCCAGCAGTCAGGGGGAAATGTTTTTTCGCGAAATACGGTGGCCCGTCCGGTGGGTCCCTGCTGTCAGGTGGAGGAATAATTATTTTGCGCGTAATAAGGAGGCACTTCCTTACTGCGGTCGTGGACCCAGCTGTCAGCCTCTCCACGTACAGTCCACGTCCGATGGAAGCCGTTCCTTGACCACGTTGACCACGCCGCGCCGAGAGCACCAAGGCGGTGGACGACGGTGAGGCCTAGGAAGGGGACGACGCGGAGCCGGGGAAGACGCGGCAGTGGATGCGCAAGCGTAGAGGAGTATGAGGGTTCACTGGTTCGCTGCGGTATGAGGCTGCCGTCGCCGCAGAATAACATGGGTTGTGGGTGAGTAGAGGGATGGCCTGGCCAGCGGTGGGAGTAGTAGGGGCGGTGAGGCCTCCGCCGCATCGCAGCCGGCCACGGGAGGCAGGAGCACGAGGCACGACCGGCGCTGGTTTGGGCGGCTGGAGCAAGAAGACCAGAGGTTGAAAAAGCACTACGGCCGTTGGATGGACATCGTACGGTCACTGGAGCTAGAATCGTGCATATTGACTAAGTTGACAAAGCCCTCCGTCCCCGTCAACTTAGTAGGCCCACAAGTCAGCCTGCCACTATACTGGCTCCCAGCTAGCAGGGGAGTATTCATTTTTTGTGCGTACTAAGGACACACTTCCTTGCGTGCGAAGATATAGCTGGTGGGTTCGAGCTGTCAGCGGTGGTAACCCTTTTTTCGTGAAATACAGAGGCCCTTTCGGTGGGTCCCAGATGTCAGGTGGAGGAATCATTATTTTGCGCGTAATAAGGAGGCATTTCATTGCGTGCTGCCGTGGACCTAGCTGTCAGCCTCTCCACGTACAGTCCACTTCAGATGCATGTCGGTCGTTGACCATGTTGACCAGGCCGCGCCGAGAGCACCAGGGCGGTGGATGACGGCGAGGCCTAGGAAGGGAACGACACGGAGGCAGGGAAGACTCAGCAGTTGTTTCCCACGCGGAGGGGAGTACGACTGTACGAGGGTTTACTGGTTCGTCTGCCGTCGTCGGAGAATAACAGCAGGTGTGGGTGAGTAGAGGGATGGCTAGGCCAGCGATGGGAGTACGGTGGGGCGGTGAGGCCTGCGCGGCACCACAACCGGCCGTGGGGAGGAGGGAGCAGGCAGTCCCGCCGGCGCTTGTTTGAGCGGCTGGAGCAGGAAGAGCAGAGATTGAAGAAGCACAACGGCCATTGGATGGATATCCAACAGTCACTGCTTGTGCGTCAATCTTTTTTTAGGAAAGCCTCAAATCTGTGGAAAACAGCATACAGCCCATCTGCCATTATTTCTAGTAATTTACAGCCCATTTGCTAATTCTTAAGGCTTTTTTGGAGCCCATATTCTTTTTGTTAGCATTACAGGCCATATTGTGGCGACGGTTAAAAAATTATACGAAATGTTGCATATTTCGGTGCGGTCCGAACTGTTTTTAGTCCTGAAATTTCGAGTGACATTCAAAATGATTTTAAAAATAAATGTATATCAATATAAAATCCAACAAATTGTCCACACATAAAAATTAATGCAATTTAAAATCTTGAAATGAAAAAAAAGATATTTGAAAGTTATTGCCGGTTTGATGTGTTTTAAAAATGTACAGCCCATTTCTCATTACTGATAGGCCATTTCTCGTCCAGCCGAATGAAGCTCTCCTCGTCTTGAAAGATTTGCAGCCCAACAAACCTGACAAAGCGACTTACTTGGCAAATCACAAAAAAAACTGGGCTAGCCATTTTCAGAAAGAAAAAAAACTACTGGGTTGGTCTGTGGTAAACATAAAAGAGAAGGATGTCTAGACAGGCCACAGTGCCCCGCACAGCCCAGTTGACACCCTGCTTCCGTCTCAAAAACAAATTAGATAAATGCCACAACAAATATGGCGACTCATAAAAATGCCACTGCAATTTCCAAACTTTGACAAATGCCACTGCAATTTTTGCAAACTTGGGAAAACGCCACTGCAATTTGCAAACTTTGAAAAACGCCACTCCAGACTTCGAAAAATGCCACTGGAAATGGCATGAATGGCATTTTTCAAAGTTTGGAAATTGCAGTGGCATTTCTCAGAAACACCAGATTTGGAGTGGCATTTATCAAATTAACCCAAAACAAAAATAACTGGGCGAGCTGCTGGGTCCCTGGTGTCAGCCGCTCGTTGTGCAACTCTCTCGTTTATTGACTACGTTGACAATGGCATGGGACCCAGATGTCAGAAATCCATTAGGAGGAGCCATTTTTTATTTGATTGAAATAAGGAGGCACTTGCTTGCGTACTGCCATGACCTTGGCGGGTCCCTGCTGTCATCCTCTCCACGTACAATCATCTCCTGATTGTGTACGCGTCAACTTGGTAGGCCCACAAGTCAGCCTCTAAACCCGTGGAGGACAAATACAACCCATTTAAAAAAATAACAGCCCATTCCATACGTTCAAACGAAAAGTTCAACATTCAGAGCAAAGTAACAGGTCTGATCCACATATAGAGTACTGAACTTCCACGTTGACAACCATCATAGCCAAGTTAACTATCTACTCCCACTAATACTCTAGTAGCATACAAGTACTAACTTACTCTTAGCTAACTAGACGATGCCGGCCGCCATCTGTGGTACACGCTAAACGCCGGCACCGGCATCCTCCGCCTCGCCTCGGACTTGCCAGAGGTGCGATAGGGCGCGTTGCTCGCGCGCGTTGGGCCTTTCCATGCTGGCGTGGTCCACCGAAGCTTCGGCTACTAAGCGGGAAACGCACTTGACGAGCTGGTAGTAAAAATCGGCGTCGCGAACGCGTGCGTGCCCGATAGCCTCCAGGGCTATTTGTCGGGCGCCGGCCTCCACGTAGTCAGCCCAAGTGCGGGCGCTCTGCTCGCAACTCAGAGCGTCGGTGCGCTGCTGCTCCATGTCCTGCTGGTCGGCGATACGCTGCTCCTCCGCCAAGCGGTCGCGCTCCAACAACTCCTGCTCCTCCGCCAGGCGGTTGCGCTCCAACAAGTGCTCGATCTCCGCATTGCCATCTAAAGACCGATAGAATGCCTCCTCCCTCCGTCTGCCTTCCGGTGAAAAACCGAACACTAGTTCCGGCGGTGACCGCCTCTGGCCTCGCCTATCGCGGACGGGCGGGGGCATGGCGGACGTGGCGAGAGCGAGGATAAGTGTCGAGCGATATCGGGCCGGTGGGGGCTTATGAGGATAGGGTGAGAGGGTCACGGTGCCACCATAGAAGGCCGAGAAACAGTACTTATAGGCGGAAGGTAGCGCGACAGTCATCGGAATACAATGCATAATTAAGCAGGCATGGCTTATCGCACCAGCTTGCCGTGGAAAACTAGAGAAACTGAAATTCTGACTGTGCCGTCCCGTCCCGTCCGTGCTGGGTCGCATGGCGGCATGACAGTCAAATGAGTGCACTCGAATCATCTCCCTCCTTGTCAATAATGATTCCACGGATTTAAAAGGCACGCAACAGTTAAAGCGCATCTTTTTTCGCATTAGTTAGTTGCCTTAATTTCAGCCGGCCGCATGCAGGCACTCAAAATCGCTCGCAGCCAGTACGCGGAGTAGCATGCAACGAGTCGCAGCCGAGGGCATTAGTTGATGAACTTTAGCTGGGAGATAAGGCATTTGCGAACGTTTTCGCTGGCAGTTTCTTCAGATTCGCATGGCATTTTCTTCAGACAGCTTGTTAGTTTCTTCAGAGGTAGGCATTTTTATTCAAAAAACTGCCACTTCGGATCTTGCGTTGCAACTAAAATAGCCAGGAGCGCATTAGTAGGCTAGCTAGTGATCGATCAGTAACATGTAAACACTGAGAAAACAGATATAAGGAACTGTTAATGCATCTCAATGATTCACAGATCATGTACAAATATGTAGCTCCAAAAGCAAAGATTAGGCACAAGTAAAACCAACTAGTACGATTCCCATACATAAGATCATCATGCTAATGCATCTCAATGATTCACAGATCATATACAAATATGTAGCTCCAAAAGCAAAGATCTAGAAAAAACATATGTTCTTCCTACTAACATGGATGCTTCTCTTGGCCAACATTCAATACAGACTGAAAGACAAATTTGTTTGTGAAGTCTACAATTCCTCTTGCAAACGTAACTGGTTTCACCAACAGCTGGAACCATGAGAATGAACCACACATGATGGAGGAACATCCACTACAATATGATTTGGTCTTCTCTTGATCACACGGCGAGACTATTTTTGGAATACAAACTTTAACTTAGGCAAAATGATGCCCGTTGTATAATTAGACCAAAGCAATGAAGCACCTAGTGTTGGCCAATAAATAGTACAGTACTACTTTTCTGCAGTCCATGAAGTGACTATCCAATCTTTCTGTGTCTATTTTCAAATGGCACTGCATGCAGTGACTATACTATTCTCTTGTACAGTTCAACCAAAATTGCGGTCACTTTGTGTGTTTGCCAAATAGCAACGGGCAGACATCTCTGTCTGCACAAATATCAAGCAGCTAGTAAACATATACCCCACCTTGTATTTTCGGTTTAAACATGTCTCTTCCGCTTAGCATCTGTCATGTTTTGCACTGGACAATTTGATACAGTCATGTTTTTCCCTAGACAATTTCATACTGAATTGATTTGCTTGTTCAGAGCAGAAATATAGCGCCTATTCTTCATTAGACCAAGGATATCCATGCTTGCAGTGATGGAAGAGGTGAAATCGATACAACCAAAATTGAGCATCCAATCATTGAATCCTGTCCTGCACCTCCAATGTAGGTCCACCCTGCCAATAAATTCACATGCAAACCACTAGTATTACTATCTAATGACAGTACAAAAAGAGTAGCAAGATAGTAGCAAACCATGTACCTTCTTAATGAACAGCTCATAGTGCCACCAATTGGATATAAAGGTTTGGAAGAAAACATGCTCCTAATGTTGAACCAGTTGGACTTTTTGTGCAGTTCCACTAAAATCGAGCATCCCTGTTTGCATAGATATTGAAAGTGTGATTACTATAAAAGTGGCACTAGTTGAAACATAGACTCACAATTATAAGCATTCCAATTTCTTAATGGGAAAAGGTAGCAAGACTGTTTCTAACCACCTGTTTGAAGGAATAAATAAGGCAACAGAGGCTGATGTCAGAAAGGCATATATAGTTCTTTCTGAAAGAATGATCGATTCCTGACCTTTCCTCTTCTTTTAAGCATATTTTGTGCAGTTCAACTAAAATAATATGCCATCACCGCCTTGACAATTCAGTAACACTGTACAAAAGGAAATGACTTAACATTACATCATGATGTCAGGTATGTAGTCGACAGGCATTAGAGACAAACTTACAGACCTCCTCCGATAACATAATGAACATTAATTTTAACAAAGGTGTGACTAGCTTTACCAGGATAATTTGAGTGAACTCTACACCCTCTGTTCCTTAATATAAGATGTTTTCGCGGTTCAGTTTAAAGTACCCAAACGTCTACTAGTATTTAGAAAAACAGGTAGTAGTTTTCTTGAGCACATATCTGGGAAAGCTTGCCACACTTTATTTATGTCCATACGCTAATGCAACACCATTCGAAATTTCGAATACTACAAATATACACTAATCCAGTGGCTAGTGCAACAGTAGAGTAGTTATTTTATTACAGGGTACAATACAATGGTTTTACTGAACAGATTTCAATAAACTGTGGCACTGGAAGATTTCTATAAGAATTAACAATACAAAATGTAAAGGTAACACGTTTCAGCATTGGTATACTAGCTGTGCATGAGCATTAAACCAAATACAAAAGTCTGAAGGTAACTAGCATTATTAACTAATGACAGTATAAAAAAATTGCAAACCATGTACCTCCAAGGTAAATATCATTTCGAACTCGAGGGGACCTTAAAAATTGCTATCCCAATCTTGATAATCGATCAAACATAAAAACTTGATCGAACGAATCAAGAGAAAAGCCGGAGGAGGAGGTGCCCACTCTTGACCTTTCCTCTTGTCTTCATAATTTTTTGTGCAGTTTAACCAAAATAAAATGACATCGGCGCCTTGGCATTTTGGTGACACTGTAGAAAAAAAATTAACTTATCTCATGAAAGTGAGGTATGTAATCTATAAGCATTAAAAGTGCAAAAATCTGAATGTAGTAACAAGTTTCATCGTTGGTATACTGGTTGTGCAACAGCATTAGAATGCCTTAGCTGAAAAATCTTTAATACATCCACAATCAACAGCTAACCCTGAAATAATCCAGTGACATTAAATGGCATTGCTTAAATTTATCGGTGGCATTAGACTGAGTGCGGCATTAGTTAAATGTGGCATCACTTTAGCAGTAGCATTGCTTGACTTGACTGCTGGCATTATACTAGCAGCAAAAAAGTGACACTAAGAGCATGGGAGGCCCATTCGGACAGTGGGCGCACCAGTACGATGTACCTCCACGGATGCATAGAGTGGTGAGGGAGGTATGGTTGCCCAGAGCAACAAATATCCAGGCAGCATATGTGGATTACGTCCCATTTTTGTTATGTTTAGCCACATTTTTCCTATGTGAGGACAACAAACTGATCGACCTGGTCATTCTCTATTGCGTTGTCATGCCTTTCTACCCTTCTTCAACCAAGAGACACGAGACTCGTTCCTTAGCTACTGATTTTCCCCTTTTCAACCTAGATGCAGGTTCGATGCCTACTCTCTTGGACAGTACAGTCTCCCTTCCTTTCCTTATTCAACCCAGACATGGATTAGTCTACATGAAGTAGGGTTTCCTTGTGCAAATTAAGGTTTTTGTCTGCGTGACCAGCAGAGCAGAGGATAGCAAATTGGGAAGATGGTGCAGTGGAAAAAGATCCACATGCAGCGACATGGCAGATGGGGCAATAGAACAAGGGTATGGTTCGAAAAGAGGTAGCATACCTGAGGGTCGGCGGGAAGTGGCTTCGCTCGTGGTCGTCGTCCTCCGCACGCACTACGACGGCGAGCTTGGGGACGGAGGCCATCCCGCGCGGGCGCTAGGTCTGAGAGGACGACCTTGTCGTCAGTGCGTGACCTCGCTCGCCGCCGACGAGTGCGTCAACGCTGCACGTCCTTTTCTTCCCTGGCGGATCTGTGACCACCGGTGAGGAGGGAGAGAGAGGCCGTCTTTTTAGATCTGGAGAGAGGGTGATAGTGTGAGAAGCAACTGGGCAGCCCTTAGCAAGAAAGCTCTGAAGCTCCAGCCTATATATCTTTTTTATACTACTAGTACTAGAGGTGGAGTAGTGGTAGAGTAGTTTATATTTTCTCTGCAAACAGTACCAGTTAGTCGTGCTTCAAAACTGAACGGCACGCCATTAAAAAAATAAAGTCGAGAAATAATGCGGCACCTGAGGCCAACGCGGCCAGATCGCATTTTGCACGAGAAATTACACACCATGTTTCGTTGACATGTGGTCCCGTTCCAACATGTCAGTGAGAAGACGGCGAGTCCTTTTGTACAATTTTCGAAAGGACGTGTAGGCCGGGGCGCCTCTTCGTGTACCGTGACAAACTGGCAACCGTCCACCGACTCTTCGCCTTTCCCTCTCGATTTGGAACTGATGTCGCACGCTCTTCCTCCCTCCTCCATTTGCCTTCACCCTTCCTTCTGCCATTGTTCGATCGTCTTCTCCATGGAGGGAACTAGCTAGAAACGACCTCGTTATTCTTGCCACGATCTGGAAGATGATGTGGTGGGGGAACTCATTGATCGGTGCGACGTCATCACCTCGGCTAGCATGGCAGGTTTGTTCAAGCCCATTCTCGACTCAACTAATAACATCATTACAAGGAACCCAAGGGTCCAGGAGCGGTTTGATCTCCCTTATCTTCTTCGCTATAAGCCTGTTTGCATGGGCGCGGACGACGGAGGCCTCGCCTTGTGCAAGTTGATGCCGCTTGATAATGATACGTGTGATGTCAAGATGCCATCGCTTAAGGGTAAGTCCTGGGCTGGCGCAAATGGAGATTGGGTTGTTTATATTGGGTACAATTGCGAGTGGGAACTTGTGAATGTGTACACTCGTCAGCGGATTCCACTTCCAAAAATCTCCGAGTGCCCTGAGGTTGAGCACACAGATGATATACGTACGTTCAAATACGATCATGGTGACTGTCGTCTACTGAAGATAGCAATTTGTCGAGTTCCCAACCGCTCTTGGAATTACAAGAACTATCAAGTTGTTGCTATCTTTGACAAGCTTGTTGTCGTCCTTCGTGGTTCGACTGGATGGATATTGCTCAAAAATCAGTTTCTATACACGGATGTGTACTGTGATGCAATTGAATACGAGGATCTTGTGTTTGCTGCCACCACTCGTGGCACTGTTTTTGCATGCGATTCTCGTAGTTTCGGTACGTTTGTCTTCCACCGTAATTATAATTGTTTCATCCACATGCATGCAGGTTAGCAAGTTTCCCTTTACTAATTAACCTTCTTCTTGTGTTTTCAAGGTCCTGTGAACATTCCACCACCTATACTTGAAAAAATTTATAAGCAAGGGGGAGATGACGATGGTGATGATCACGAGCATGAGGAGGAGTAGAACTTATATACTCAGTGGCGCCTGGCAACTAATTCCGATGGATCACCTCTTCTTGTCTGTATACAGTGCACTCAGACTGTTATACTCAGGAAGCAGGTGTTGTCTCCCATGGTTTCCCTCTCCTGACCTATTCCAACACCCGTTGCATGGTATTCAGGACGGATACTAGTGTGCTAGCGCCAACACCTTCTCCCTGGTTCAGTATTGATAGTCTTGGAGCAAACTCGCTCTTCCTTGGACCAAACTATCCAATGATGGTGAAAGGCGATCCAGCTGCTGTTGACACAACGTTACTACCATTTATGAGAAGCAACTGTATCTATACCTCGGACACGCCGAGGATTGGTTGAGTTGACGTTCATTTCATTCCTTGTTATTTGTTGTGTGATGAAAACTTTAGTATTTGCTAGAATGTTTTGTTGGAAATAATCTATAATCCAACATGTATCCTCGTTGTCGTTGTGTGTTGATGACTTGTTGTATTTAATGAATGGTACATTTCAGTTGCAAATGCATGTCATAGACTCAATTTATGAATGGTTTTCGAGTCACTTCTTGGAGTGTAAGTACCGTAGTAGTATAGCCAGCATCCGGTTAGTATATGAAGTTGCCACATCACATAGAGCCAACCTAATATTGGAGTATGCTAGCCCTCCACCGGCGCACCACTTCAAATGGCGGAGGAAGTGAGAGGTCGCGTCACCTTGTGTCCAGATCTGAGATGCCACGTGTACCAGATGAATGACTCCAAGTTCGACCACCGTGATGCTAGGTGCGAGCCAAGGAACACTGTTGGAGAGACCCCCTCATAATTTTCCTACAATGGTCGTTTGATTCAGAGGATAGAATGCTATAGGATTTTTTTTCCTATGCAATCATGTTTTAATTGGCAATCTAGCATCCACTCCAACTTTTGTTTCACTTCCTTTGTTCCTATGAAGAGAGTACTTGCTCTAAATGATGTGCTGCTGCAAGAGCCGCCTATATTTATTAACCATGCTCTAAAAAGGTGGAGCAGCTTTGGCTATAGTAGTACTGTACTAGGTTAGTAGGTGACCTTGCGCTTGGCTCTTCTCCTCTTCCGAAAGTCGAACAATAATGATGGTACTACAGCAGTACTTCTGGCAATCTGACACCAAATGAACTGCTGCATGTCCACCGCTTGTAAGCAAAAGTTTCTCCTCGTGTTGCGAGCCACCACGCAAGCGTTGGCGAGGGAGAAGGCGTAGTAAGCAAGCTTCTTGTTGTTCTGCGAGTTGACGGGACACATCAAAGTTATTTATTAGTACTCTCTTCAAAAAGGGCCGACCATGTCCATGGCTACCATCCCGTGCTCTGTCATTGAGTACGTGCACTATTCACGTGCCATCGAGGAGACAAAATATTGCGTAGTACTAGGTGCCATCAAAGTGCATGACTCACTTACGCACTGCATATCTCCATTTTCTTTCATGACACACCACCTTGATGCTAGATGTCCCGCGTGTCATGGAGGCATATAGTATGATTTTGTAAAATGGAGGCATATAGATGTCCCACGTGTCGGCAACAAGATGAACAAAGCTCATGTCTTAAACGAAAGAGTGGAAGAACATAGATTCTCGACGACCGAGAAGGAGCTACAAACCTCGGGGTGGAGCGTCTGCACTCATAATATTTTATATTATTCAGCGATATAAAATCAACCAAATCTCTCCACGTTCCTATACCATTCTATAGTATGAGAATAACTTTGAACGTAAGCCATTGATTCACTCTATCCAATGGTCATAGTTGGAAAATCCAAATAAAACCAAGCATTGGATCAACTCTTTTTTCGAGATCAACTCTTTTAGCACTTAGATTGTTGCTGCCTGCCCACCTAGCCCACCTATATATCCGCTCACGTGTGATGACCACAGGAGCAACCACTCAGATTGTATGTTAAAAAATAAAGGTCGATAACTAATGCGGCACCTCGGGCCAACGCGGCCAGATCGCATTTTGCACGAGAAATTACACACCATGTTTCGTTGACATGTGGTCCCGTTCCAACATGTTAGTGAGAAGACGGAAAGTCCTTTCATACAATTTCCGAAAGGACGTGTAGGCCAGGGCGCCTCTTCGTGTACCGTGGCAAACTGGCAACCGTCCACCGACTCTTCACCTTTCCCTCTCGATTTGGAACTGCTGTCGCACGCTCTTCCTCCCTCCTCCAATTTCCTTCACCCTTCCTTCTGCCATTGTTCGACCGTCTTCTCCATGGAGGGAACAAGCCGGAAACGACCCCGTTATTCTTGCCCCGATCTGAAAGATGACGTGGTGGGGGAACTCATTGATCGGTGCGACGTCATCACCTCAGCTAGCATGGCAGGTTCGTGCGAGAACATTCTCGACTCAACTAATAACATCATTACAAGGAACCCAAGGGTCCAGGAGTGGTTTGATCTCCCCTATCTTCTTCGCCGTGACCCTGCTGACTGGCGCGGGGACGAGGGAAGCCTCGCCTTGTGCAAGTTGATGCCGCTTGATAATGATACGTATGATGTTAAGATGCCATCGCTTGAGGGCAAGGCTTGGGCAGGCGCAAATGGAGATTGGGTTGTTTATATTGGGTACAATTGCGAGTGGGAACTTGTGAATGTGTACACTCGTTAGCGGATTCCACTTCCAAAAATCTCCGAGTGCCCTGAGTTTGAGCACACAGATGATCTACGTACGTTCAAATATGATCATGGTGAATGTCGTCTACGGAAGATAGCAATTTCTCGAGTTCCCAACCGCTCTTGGAATTACAAGAACTATCAAGTTGTTGCTATATTCGACAAGCTTGTTGCCGTCCTTTGTGGTACGACTGGATGGATATTGCTCAAAAATCAGTTTCTATACACGGATGTGTACTGTGATGCAATTGAATACGAGGGTCTTGTGTTTGCTGCCACCACTCGTGGCACTGTTTTTGCATGGGATCCTCATAGTTTCGGTATGTTTGTCTTCCACCATAATTATAATTGTTTCATCCACATGCATGCGAGTTAGCAAGTTTCCCTTCTCTACTAATTAACTTTCTTCTTGTGTTTCCAAGGTCCTGTGAACATTCGACCACCTATACTTGAAACAATTTATAACCAAGTGGGAGATGAAGATGGTGATGATCACGAGCATGAGGACGAGGAGGGCCCATATACTCAGTGGCGCCTGGCAACTTCCGATGGATCACCCCTTCGTGTCTGTATACAGCCCACTACTGATGTTACTACTGAGGGAGCAGGTGTTGTCTCCCATGGTCGCACTCTTCGGACCTATTCCAACACCCGTTGCATGGTATTCGGGATGGATACTAGTGTGCTAGCACCAACACCTTCTCCGTGGTACAGTATTGATAGTCTTGGAGCAAACTCGCTCTTCCTTGGACAAAACTATCCAATGATGGTGAAAGGCGATCCAACTGCTGTTGAAACAACGTTACTACCATTTATGAGAAGCAACTGTATATATACGTCGGACATTGCGTTGGTTCCCTACCCTGGTCGTGATATAGTAGGCCGCTTCAGCCTGGATGATCAGTCCTGTGTTGGTCTCGAGATTGACAGTAGCTAGCTCTTCCGAGAGAATCGCTTGTGGTTCAAAGCAAGCGTTTCCAACGCCGAGGATTGGTTGAGTTGAAGTTCATTTCATTGCTTGTTATTTGTTGTGTGATGAAAACTTTAGTATTTATAATGTATCCTCGTTGTCGTTGTGGGTTGATGACCTGTTGTATGTAATAAAATGATATGCCTATGATAAACTTACTAAATTTATGAATGCCTATCAAGTCGCTTCTCTGAGTGGGTGCTGCGACGAGGCAAAAAAATATTTTCCGAATACATAATTGTACGTGCATTGCAACAGGTTATCAGATGAGGCCAATCAACAATAGTACACTATTTGTACTAGCTTCACATGCTGCACTATCTCTACGTCTACGTACGTAATACAACAAGTTTTAAACTTGAGACCAGCCACCCATCCTCACAAAGAACAGTTTTTAACCTAGCACAGACTCTAGGAAATTTGGCCACAGTGTGAGGTGGGCCATATGTTAATATGTTCGCTGTACGTAACCAGCACCTTGAATCCTCGATAGGAGTAGTAGGAGTAGTAGGGTGGCATGGGCCAGAACAAGCATTCACGTCCAGGAGTACGGCACACGCCACCAGCACGAATTCCAACTAACACCATATTTCTTGGAGTCCGTGCTACAGCAATCTCTTCAACCTCGTCGTTTCTTTAACTTAGCCATCGCGTGGCGGGCGAGGTGGGGGTTTGCCGATAGTCGGTTTCCTCAACTGCGATCCCACTTGTAAGGCCAACTCCAACGCACGACCCCAAACGGACCTCCGTTTTGCCCGGATTCTGTCCGTTTGGGTAGGGCAATGGGGTCGTGTCCGGGCCATTTCTCGGATGCGGTGGTCGTGCACCGAACGCGCGACCGCATCCCGGCCGTGTACATTTTTCTTTGCAAACACATATCTTTTTTTCATCATTGATTTTTTGGTACATGAAAATACATCACCAAAATTTTCACTAGAAAAGCAAGACCAAAGAAAACAAGAACCACAAGAATACATTTTAGAAGATATCCAACTTCCATAACTGCTCCTGTAAGTTGGATTAGTGCCTTCTCGATGCATTCATTGTTGATCTGCGGAGGCTCGATCTTGCGTGCTTCTTTCTTCTTCGAGTGTAAAGAAGTAGACGTGTCTAGCCTCTATTCTATCAACAAGTGCACTAGTCTCATATCTAGCCTCTATGCTAGCTAAAAGTGCTAGAACATCTACTAAATTGCGCTCTATCAATATATCGTTGTACTCTTCTTCCCAATACCAAAACTTGCATCCATTCTACACAATAAAATTTTAAGTTAGCACAATTAGTCTAATCCAAGAGCACAACCAAAGATTTGGTCGAGTTCTTCCTCCTTTTGCCGACACGTGGGACATCCAGCATCCAGGTCGTGTCATGCAAGAAAATAGAGTGGTAGGTGAAGCCACGTGATGTGCATCTTGGGTTAAACTGTAAATAGAATCTTACTACTCTTGAGTAACTCCAAAAGCGGCCACCGAAGATCTTTATTGGATTTGTTTTTCATCACCAGCACGTCGAGGTGAAAGATGTGCAGGTTCAGTGGGTCCTCTTGCGTTTTCACTGACATGTGGGACCGCATATGAGCAAACAGACGATGGGCTCCGCGCGTCTGCTGGCTAGCTGAGAAGAGAGATAGAGGAGGGCTGAGCATGGACTCCGGGAAATTTGTTCTATGTACTCCATATAGTGTAGTAACCAGCACCTCGATATAGTGGGGTGGCATGGGCCATAACTAGCATTCATGTCTAGCAGTACGGCACACGCCACCCACACGAGTCCCATCCGACACCAATTTTCTTGGAGTCCGTGCTAGCTACAGCCATCTCTTCTCCCTTCTATTTTCTCAGCCATCGCGCGGTGGGCGGGGTGGGGGTTTGCCGATAGTCGGTTTGCTCAACTGCAGTCCCACTTGTAAGTGAAAATGCAACACAGCACGCATTTCCCCTTGAGCGGCGTGCCGGACAAACCGTGTGGGGGTGCGATGCAAACATGGCAGGCTCTTCCTTTTGAACTTGTAACTTGTAAAATTTGGTTCTGCTCCATGGGGCGACCGATAGATAGAAATAACGATTTTCCCTAGAGTAATGAGAAGTTTGGTTCTGGCACGGTTCATGCATGGAGTACATAGGAAAATTATGAAGTTTATGCGAAAGGTAAGATAATTACTAGTAGTACCATATACTACTACATGGATTTGACGGAAAGATAAAGATACATACGGATCCATCAACGACATCCTCATGCCCTAGTGCACCGGGTCACCAACCGACGTGTGAGGAGCAGCGGCGTTGGCGGCAAGCTCAACGTGCTTCTGAACAATGCCGTCCAAGGTTGCCCTGCGGTCCAAGAAGGCCAGCGTCCTATCGTCCTCCTCTTGCATGTAGTAGTCCTTGTGGACGATTTGCGCGTAGACGTGGGTGATTATGTCGATGGTGTCTTGCTGCGCCAGGCGCTGTGCAGCGAGCGCGACCTTGAGGTGGACATTCTCTGGCGTGACGGCGGGCAATCGCAGGGCCACCAGTGCGTCGAAGAGGTTGTCACCATAGAGGCCGTTGAGGGTGGCAGGCATCGCAAAGCCTGGGCGCGTGGGCTGGAGGTGTACGTCAAGGTCGTCCGCGAGCTTCTTGACGACGGTTAACTTGTCGAGGAAGCCGACGAGGACCTCGTCGAACAAGGAGACGAAGCTGTCGTCCAAGCGGCCCCTCGCCCTGGCGGCCTCAAGCACTACCTGGAGACGTTCCTCGGTGTCGGGCTGCAGGCCGGCGTCGTGGACCATCTAGCACAGCCGGCTGATGCTCGCGCTCATCGCCTCCATGGGTCTATCTTCTAGTCAACTGATCTTGCGATTGGAGTGATCACTCTTGCCCTTCGGTGCGTAGGTGCATAGGATTTCGTAGATTGGACTGGCGGGAGCCTTTATATGAGAAGTGCAGACTGCGTTGAATTCACGTGCGTGTTGGCCATCTACTCCTCACCCCTCTACTGCACCTGCCTTTGGCTGTATGACAGGTTGGCCAGCCACCCATTGGACCCACGTGTCATACACCCAAAGGCAGGTGCAGTAAGTCAATGAAGCTGTGTCCCCCTTCGTGCCCGTGCATGCTTTCAATGACTTGAGACTACCAAACATCACATGCGGTGGTTAGTTCATTGCAATTAATCCAATTAAGTAGCAAAAAGACATTAAGTTACCTCGCCGATAGGAATAAAACAATACACCATGTATTTATTTACAGAGGGAGTAGTACATTTTTTGTGACATGCATTACTAGATATTGCTAGTCAAATACTAAATCCAGCTGGACGTGGTAGTACTACTAAATCCAAACGGTGGTGCTAGTACTAGTAGTAGTAGTAGTACTACCAATGTAGTAGCACTATACTACCCGTTGGTCAAATTATTACGTGTTGCTCCTCACAGTGAAGTGACAAGACCCTACGCCGGAGATGACACCTGAGTATAGGCGCCGTGTTCGGCATACCAAAGTCAGCCTCACCATGTGCAGTCACAGTGAAGGTCGTTCGAGCTTTTCCTGGGAGTATGGATAATTCCAATTTTGAAAAAGAATTGATAGTTTCTACCTCTACCCTATCTATTATCATAGTCAGCCTCACCGTCTGCAGTCACTATCATCATGGCTGTAGACCTAGCCTGCTTACAACTAGCCGTGTTCGACATAATTTCCCGTGCGTAGATGCCCGTGCATTGCACGGAACACCAAGATTGGGGGGTGGACAGCGCCGACAGCGGCCATCGCGCCAGATTTTTCCATGGCCTTCTAGATGTGGTGGGGAGGAGATAAGGCTGATTGTGAGAGACAAGGAGTTGTTTGTAAATAGGGAACAAGTGCGGGCATCTTTTTGCAAAACTGGAGAAGTTTGGTTTGTATGCGTCAGATCTATATCCGACGGCTATTGGTGAAAGATGGCAGGCACAACATCATCACCAACTTAGGACCTGTTTGATTTGCAGGACTTTGAAAATGCAGGAATAGGACACGGCAATATTACAAGTTTCAAACTAATATTACAAATGTTAGGAGTATGCTGCACCTATGAAGAGGGAATTACTAGGAAGTTTACGTAAGAACTTTCGTTACTTTAGGTGGATGCAGCATTATCGTACAAATTAAAATCCACCGCCCTGACAAGTCACTAATGGGCAAATAAGTTTTCGAGTCTCTGGCCACTTGATGTTTCAAAAACAAATTCAGCTTCTGCGGAGACTTTGTCATTTAGGCTTAGACGCTTGCGGTGATCAGCACGCCATTCATTGTTGCGCCAGAGAACGCAAAACCTCATTACCTTGAGCACACTTGCCTCCAAAACAAAGAACCTGGCCAATTTAATCTCAGATGTGCTGCCTCGGTAGTCGATCAAATAAATTTATGTAAGATGGAGATCAAGGCATTCGATGAGATTGTTATAGTGCAGCACATTTTTCACTTTCGGGTCTTTTTTTATCTGCAAAAGAAGAGAACATATTAGAGCAGCTGGCTGTATAAGATTGCCGTGTCATCAAGAGGTACCAATATCATTCGCTCATACAATAGGGTTGGCTGGCTAGTGATATTTTTTCACTCTCTCTCTCTCTCTCTCTTTCTCTTTCCTCTCATTTACCTAGGAGTACGTAAAGAGCTTGGGCATTTGTTGCCTTCCACTATGTGGCCGATGCCATAATTCGCATCGATGTCAAATCAAAAGATTTTGGCACCGCTCTTGCGATGTGAGAGAGTTGGCACCGTTGTGCACACAGACCCACATGTATAAACAAACCAATCAAACCAACTACACCAGCCTCTCACTCTCCCAAACAAGTGTTTTTTTATTGCCTCAGTCCTCTCTCTCTCCCACGCAAGTGTTTTTCCTTGCGTGAGTTAATTTGGCACCGGAGCAAAGTAGGTGATCCAGATTGGGGCACCAGGTGAGCAATGGAGGGGCATCGATGCCAAATGCATCACAAGTGAATTTGGCACGTGTTTTGGCCTACATAGTGGAGGGCCGTTATAGCCCACTTTTGTACTACCTCTTATTTAGTATAAAATTTTGACCATATATTTATGTAAGAAAATGCCAATGCATGTCACTAAAAATTACACCATTTGAAATTATGTTCAAATACGAATCCAATGATATAGTTCTTAGTGACATGCATTAACATTTTGTCAGTTAAGTCTATGATCAAATTTTGATACTACAAAATAGGAAGAGTAAACCAGGACGGAGGTAGTACTTGCTCTTAGGGTAACCATGGAGTTACTGGAGTAGTCTAAGTTACTTTCCACTATGACTAGCCTAGGCTACTATAGTAGTACAACAAAAAAACGATGCAGGTGATCACGTGAGAAAAAATACTAAAAACATTTCTTCCGGTGCAGTGCGTAGATGCAGTTTTGAACACTACACTTGTCATCGTAATTTGGGAAAATTACGAAAAATTTGTGCTACGTTGTGATTACCATTTATTAATAGGAAAGAAGTTTCACCTCGATGAGTAGCTTCTCCGTGCACGGAAAGCATGTAAGGAATCCAACAACTTGATCCAGATTGGGGCCGATATATTTTATTGCCAAGATCTTCACTGTGCGCATAGACTGGGTCAAGCTTGTGGGAATCATTTTCTGGAAGACGGTCGTAAATACATCAAGAAGAAACTTAAAAATGTGAATTTCAAGAAGACGGAGAAGAAGATGAGTGTTGTACCTAAACGATTATGGATCCAATAAAGAGTTCAGAGAATTTGGCAGACGAGTGCACCAACGCTGTCAATTTCGGCGCGTCAATGACCCTGATTTTTCTTGGACCTTCTAGATCCAATACAAGCAATCTCTCAAGGAAAGGCGCATTCTCAATGACCATAATGTGGAACAGCTGGAGTGATCTCTTCCCAATTGATGTCTTGTTGCGGGGCCAGCAAGACACATAAATCCATCGGAGATTCGTCGAGGTGATGTGGAGGCTAATGAACCCGTGGATCTGCTCAAGACGAAGGTACTCGAGCACAGTACAGCTGCGGAGCAGGTGCTCCATAGCCTTCTTCGAGATGACAACGTCGAAGAGGTCGAGTTGCTTGAGTTGAGGGAGAAGAAGGGCGGGCGCGACATTAACCTGGGGAAGATAGCAGGAGCTGAAGCTGGCGCGGTGCAGCGTTGGCGCGAGGCGGAGCGCGGACGGCGGCAGAGAGCGACATCGTCCAGCTTCAAAGCTGAGCTCCTCGAGCTGATCTAGGGCGGGAGATAAGAACCACTCGTCGAACTTGGGTTCGACCTTGAAGTTGGTACTGAACATGCGGATGTCAAGGCGTCTGGCTGGCCCAGGGTGCGATGAAAGGATCTTGGAGACCGCGGCCATGCGTTTGCAATCCCTGTCGCAGAGGCAGCTGTCGACGGTGAGGTTGAGGGGGACGCGGCCCCAGAGGGGCCGCCACCGCCGGGAGAGCAGGGCGGTCCGCACGACAGATTTGGTGGGGAGCAGGCCGATGATGACGAGCAGCATGTCGTCGGGGAGGCTGCTGATGAAGTCCAGGCTCGCCGGATGCGGTTTTGGCTCGAGCCGCCTCCGCTTGTTGGCTGCCTCGCCGTCCATCTCAACTGGCGGCGACGCCGGTGTACACGTGTGCTGGTGTGTGTTGTGTGCTGGGTGTGCGTGAGTGCGTCCTTCTGTGCATGCCGCCGCGCAGTGGTGAATTGTGCGCGAGTGCGTCCTCCACGCGGAAGAAGTGTGTCCTCAATGCGCCCTCAATTTACTAGCGTGCGGGGTGCTACCCCGAGTGGTTTCAACTTTGTTTACTTCACCGCGTGTCAGATGGGCCTCTAGTTTACTTATTTTCACCCACTGCCACATGGGCCAGCACACGAAGATACAGAACACGAGCTGACAAAGCAGCATGTGGACTGGTTGACCGGTCAACTAAACAATATATGGAGCTATACGCTGACACAGTGAGCGTATAATCCGTCGGTATAGAATGTTCGTGTGAGAGGGGAGGCCCATGAGAGATAACAGAGAGAGAGAGAGAGAGAGAGAGAGAGAGAGAGAAAGAGCTACTCCCTCCGTCCGATAATGTAGTTCCAACATTTTCTTAAGTCAAACTTTTGAAACTTTGACCAAGTTTATAAAGAAATTACTTATATCTACAATACCAAAGATAAATGATAGTATGAAGTAAGTACATGTTGTGATGAATCTAATGATCTTTCCAGATGTAAATGTTTTTCTCCACATATACCTGGTCAAACTTTTCTGAGGTTTGACTTTTCAAAACATCCATATGCTTATGGACGTGAGAGAGTCCCTAACTAGAGAGAGAGAGAGAGAAATAGAAAGAGTGAGTGAAAAAGTGTGTGTGCATGTGTGAAAGAGACATGGACAACACTCGATAAAAGTCGAGAAAAAACGTGTGTGTCTTATGCAAACATATCACACATGCATCTTCGACAACGGAAGCAAGGTGAGGAGATAGTGTCTGGTTGTTTGCAACCGAGAGAGCAAGACCCCTAGCACGTGGCCAAGAGGGGTCTGACAAACAAGGGAGAGAGGTCGAGAGAGACGTATGGAGAAAATGCAGACATGGGGAGGAGAGAGTGTATGTTTGTCATAGAGAGATCCCCTGGAGATCGTGATGGGACTACATGGGTGGGAGATCGAGTGACAAGGTGTGCGCGATAGAAGATACCACGAGAGATATCGAGATAGACATATGGATGGAAGGAGACAATACTTGTGTTCCTGATGGCTAGTGAGAGATAATCATACTTAGGGGGGAGTGCTTGCGCCTATGATGGAGTGAGGGATTATGGTACTTATTAGGGGGTGCGTGTCACATAGAGAGAGAACAAGGGCGAAGAGTGTTGGATGGGTCTATATGTATAGCACGAGCGAGACATGTGTATGTGTGAACCAGGGAGATATAAAGTTTGAGAGAGATTGAGGAGCCCCGATAAGGCTGACTGGTGATAGCTCAGAGGGGGAAAGAGATATTCCATCTGCTCAATAATGTAGTGCATGTAATTTTTATAGAAGTCAAACTTTGGAAACTTTGATCAGGTTTACACAAATGTTATTTATATCTTCAATACCAAAGATACATCATACGAAACTACATCTCATGGTGAATCTAATGGTATATGTTTGCCGTTCCAGATGTAATTGTTTTTCTCCATGTACATGGTCAAACTTTGTGATGTTTGACTTTTCAGTAAATCAATATGCTATGGACCGAGGAGAGTGCCTAAGTCGAGAGGGATCAAGTGTGTGTGAAGGAGGATGAGTAAGTGTGCAAAAAGAGTATGTCTGTGAAAGAGAAAGTGATAGCAAACGATAAATTAGAGAGAGTGTGTTTTTTAGTTTCTTAGGCGAACATATCACGCATGCATCTCCGAGATAGAAAAGCAAGGCAAGGAGATACACGAAGATAGCTAGTGTGTGATTGTTTGCAACGGAGAGAGACACCCCTATAGCACATGTCCAATAGAGGTCTGGCCAACAAGGAACAAAGGTCGAGAGGGACACATGGAGAACATGGACACATGGGGAGGGCAAGAGGGTGTGTTTGTGATAGAGAGACCCCCTCGAGATCGTGAGGGGACTATATGGGTGGGAGATCGAGGGAGGTGCGTGCACGATAGAAAGATGCCCCGAGAGAAATCGAGATAGACCATGCACATGTTTGTGATGGAGACTAAGATTAGCTAGTCATATACATATAGGGGGGACTGCGTGTGCCTACAATTGAGTGAGAGACCATCATACTTGGCTAGCTAGGCATGAGATTGTGTGTGTGTGCGTGTGAGATGGAGAGAGAGCGAGGGAGAGAGATAGAGTTTTAGATGGGCCTATCGAGTGCGAGTGAGACATGCATGTGTATGTGTGACCCAGGTAGATGGAGAGTTTGAGAGAGAGGGGGAAGAGCTCCGAGACGACAGAGTGGTGCGTGAGAGAGTTACGGGCAACGAGCCAAGGAATTTGTGTGCGTACGATGAGTGCACCCAAGATATCTAGCTTGGACTAGAGAATCATACATAGTGTGCGAGAGAGACCTATAGATGGAGTATATATGCATGTGAACTAGAAAGACCCCCCCCCCCACGCACACACACAAAGAGAGAGAGATGGAGAGAAAGAGAGAGGACCAACAAGGTTTGTGTGTTGGATGCGTGCGACAGAATTGAAGATTGTCGGCGAGAGAGAGAGAGAGCAGGAGTCCGGGAGAGGGGGAGGTCGCATTTTATGCATCAAAGACTAATATAAACCATGTTTCGATATAAACTTGCATTCAAATATTTAAATTGGAGAACATGTTGTATGCAATCCACACATGAACGGATATATGCGTATATCAAACAAGTTCATTAATTTGACTTTCAACATGTTCATGGAGTACTATAATATTGTACAACATGCTATTTGATTGAGGTGTTCAATTTTGGATTTAGTTCACTATTTTGACCTGGTTAACGAGCTATTTCATTGAATCGAGATATTTCATTTTGGGGTTGATTCCCGTTTTTGAGTGGGTCAACTATTTGTATATAGTAAATCGCTAGCAACGAGCATGTAAAAACACATTACTCCCGAGCATCATCTCTACATCTAAAAAAGAAGTGGCAAGCTAATATTTCTAAATTTGATTCGAATCGACTTGGTAAGGTAGACGTGGATGCTCGTTCTCCCAAATTTTGAACGAACCGTTAAACATCCTCTGCTCGGTGGAATTCGCCCGAGCAAATAAATGGGAGACACGAAATTACCGTCCTATGTAGGAGACGCATTAATTGGCCCATTGTGCATCGAGGGTAGGTTCGTAACTTCATCCAAGCGCGCCTTCTCCTCGGCCGAAACGACATGTGCCGAATAATTCATAAACCATGGTCGGCAAAACACACTCTCCTCGCCCGAAATAGCTCGCGCCCACTTTTTCAAAACACGCTCTCCTCGCCCGAAATCGCTCGCGCCCACTATATTTCAAAACACGCCCTCCTCGCCCGAAATCGCTCCCGACCACTATTTGGGGGAAGCAAAGTTACTCTACTATCCCCGACCCTCAGTACACAGACCCAAGCCAAGAAGCCTAAAGGCAGGGGTAGAACTGTAACTCCCCCTCACATTTCAGACAAATGCGTCCGTAAAACATGGTTCCACTCCCCTCCCAATTCCCCCCACCCCCATCCATACCTCGTGGGCGCCAAATCACCTTCTCCCCGGAAGCTCCTTTCTCCCGAGCCACGAAACCTCATCCCCTCCTCCATGGCGCCCCCACCGCACCAATTTCACAGCCGCCCTCCTACCTAATGCCGGAGACGCTGTCCATTTGCCGTCATGCACTGGGTCGTGTGCCTCTTACTCCGTGCTGCTGGAGCTGCCTCGACGACGGCCGCGTGAACTGTACCGGAGCCGATTCACCCCCGCCGTTGTTCACAGCGCCGGAGCGGCTCCAACTTCAGATCCGTCCAGAGTCCCGGCGTTGCTTCCCCGTAGCTGTCGACCGTCGCGACATCGCTGTTTCCCTGTCGCCGGTGGCCACCGCAACCGCGCCGGCCTCACCGACTCGGCAGCTGGACCTGCCTACTTCACCATGCCGCCAGATAGGTCGCACCCTCATCTCAAATCACTTTATTTAGGCATTAGTTGTCTGAATTTTTATTCTGGGCCAATCGATTCCCAATGGGAAGCAGCACCCTCCGAGGCGGCGGAGCTCCTAGGCTGTCGGTTGGCTGGTCTCTAACGTAAGGGTGCAGGGCCGCAAGTTCGCCGCGGTAGCAGCGCTTAGATGGCTATCTTAGAGTTGCGTGGGTTCAAGGTACTGCCGCCGCCGGATCTGGATGATGGGGAGTCTTTGTGGATTGGCCCGGGGGCGGCGCAACCACGACAGTGCAGTGGGGCGGGGAGCGGGGTTTTGGCCAGGGCCACGGACGGCGGAGGCAAGTTGCTCTGCCGTTGGTCACTGGCTCTTCGGGGAAGATTCCTAACAGTGTCAGCCGGGAGGCACAAGACGGCCATCAAGCCATCTGGCGTAGATAGGACAGTACCAAAATAAAATAAGATCGTGTGACCCCAATTTAGTCTTAGTCAACAGAAGTGTGACCACTCTCGTACCTTGCTGTTGATCTCTTAGTGTATTTCTTCAGATCAAAGAGATGTGTCGTTCTTAACATTATGCGTTATCTGCATCTTCAGCCACACCATCTTCCGACTCACCGCACCTGCTCCAACAAGGGAAGCATACACCAGAAGGGAGCTATAGTCCCCACTCAACAGTTCCCTGCATCGAATGCGCATGCCCACCATGGACAGCCACAACAACTGCAGGGCCATCGACAAGTCAGCACATGATGCTCACTCCTATGGATGGCGGCCAGATAGGTTGTACCCTCATCTTACTTGTGTGCAACATTTATGGCTTTGTTATTCATCTAAGCATGGAAAATAGATTATCACATTTCACTGTATATTCATGCTGATCTCTTACGGGTCTTGTTCAGGAGTTAACGATGTTCCATAGTTCAGCTAAGATACTTGTTCTTTAGGTAACGTTGTTCCATAGTTATCATCCATCAGCCAATGCTATCCCACAGGCTGGTGATTATAGTATTATACCACTTCTAGTATTACCTATGTTATTCTTTAATACTTTTGTGTGCCATCTAGTTAATCTCGAGTACAAACGATACATATTCTGTAGCTTTCATCTGTGTTCCCCCTTTAGTTTTTGAGACCTGTTGCCGCTAGTTAACTCCAGTCCTACTATTTATGTCGTCTCCTACAGGCACTCATTACATAAATCTAACTACTAGTTGTCTTCCATGCATGTCAGATATAATTGCACACACTGATATATCCACAAGAACCTCACGGAGCAATGTAAAGGCCAATAAACTTGATATCAATGATACCCAATATGATGGAACATGTAAAGGCAGTTCTTCAGAAGACTTGCAGAAAGATGTTGAATCCTCTTCACCCCACAAGGTCCTTGCTCTAACTTGGCCTGTGATATGGGTACAACATGCATATAATGTCCTGGAGTGTATCTACTCTGTTGCAATGCCATGTGCTTAGCATGCTGATCATGCATGTAAATATGTCATGCCTTCGTGTTTTCAGTACCTATTCCATTCATGATAACATGTTTTCAAATTCAAGTACTGTCATTCTACTCTATCGCAATGCCATCTGCTTAATTTGGACAACATGCTTCTGAATATCTTATGCATTATTATTCATCAGTACGTACTTCATCTGTCTACCATACCATGTTTTTTTACATTGAAGTGTTGTTCTAGTGCTCTGTTGCAATGCCATCTTAGTTTCCCAATCATACACATGTATGCTGCCTTAGTTTTTTCTGTACGTATTCCGCTAGCATACAGTTTTACATTCAACTAATGTTTTTTTACTGTGTTGTCCTGTTTTATCCCTAGCTCTTACACCATACTCCCTCCGTCCGGATTACATGTTGCCGAAATGGATAAAAAAGGATGTATCTAGAACTGAAATATGCCTAGACCCATCCATTTTCCCCGGATGGAGGGAATACATGTCAATATGTTATGCCTTTCTATTCTTCAGTACCTATTCCATCTCTCTGCTGTAGCATGTTTTATAACTGAAGCATCATTCTTCTATACAAGGCATGCAATGGGAAGACGACTATGTTAGATCTGAAGGGTTACAAACCAGGTCTTTGCAAAAGATCCAAACGCCAGGACATAATAAACCAACTCCAGTTTTTATGGATACTGCTCCAGCACAGAGAAACCCAACTCCTACTGATAATAAGCAGATTCCAGTGGCCAAAGAACTAGTCCGCTCCAGTCCAGCAAAAACATGTCAACTCAATTCTAAGAAGCGTGTGCGTATCCTTGCATCATGAAATTTTATAGCATGCTGATCATATTTTCTACATGTTTCTTACCCATCTCTCTTTTAGAAAATAAGCTTAACAGATAGAAGAATTTCTGCACTGGTATCGTCTGTGAGGAAAGATTCTTGCAGGAATTCTCTGTACTCCAATGCAGATGTAAGTACCTGTTGTATATCACTATATTTTTACATCAGCATGTATTTTGTTAATCGGCGTGAATCCAACCTTTATCTGATCTAAATTTAGTTGTAGCAAAATGTATGATTAAAGGCCAAAATGTTGATTTTTGTAAGGAAAACTACCTGGTAGTTTTGCCTCCTGAGCTGCATGAGTGTACTATCTCATATCAGTGGGTTTGATTACTTTGGTTCTGCAGTGGGTTTTCAGTGTTTTTTTTACTATGTTGTCCTGTCGTATCCCTAGCTCTTACATCATACTCCCTCCGCCCGGATTACATGTCGCAGAAATGGATAAAACTGGATGTATCTAGAACTGAAATACGCCTAGACCCATCCATTTATTTTTGGATGGAGGGAATACATGTCAATATGTCATGCCTTTCTATTCTTCAGTACCTATTCCATATCTGCTATAGCATATTTTATAATTGAAGCACCACTCTTCTATATAAGGCATGCAAGGGGAAGACGGCTATGTTAGACTCTGAAGGGTTACAAACCAGGTCATTGCAAAAGATCCAAATGCCAGGAGATAATAAACCAACTCCATTTTTCATAGATACTGCTCCAGCACAGAGAAACCCAACTCCCACTGATAATAAGCAGATTCCAGTGGCCAAAGAACTAGTCCGCTCCAGTCCATCAAAAGAATGTCAACTCCATTCTAAGAAGCGTGTGCGTATCCTCGCATCATGAAATTTTATAGCATTCTGATCATATTTTCTACATGTTTCTTACCCATCTCTCTTTTAGAAAATAAGGTTAAATGATAGAAGATTTCCTTCATTGGGATTGTATTCGAGGAAAACATCTTGCGGGAATTCTCTGTGCTCCAATGCTGATGTAAGTACCTGTTGTATATCACTATATTTTTACATCAGCATGTATTTTGTTAATCAGCATGAATCCAACCTTTGTCTGATCTAAAATTAGTTGTAGCAAAATTTTAAAGGCGCCAATGTTGATTTTTGTAAAGAAAACTGCCTGGTAGTTTTGCATACTGAGCTGCATGAGTGTACTATCTCATATCATGCACATTACTGAATTGTAGTGCTGCTCTGGTTGCCCATTCATTCATTGTGTCAATGTTGCTTTTGTATTACCTTACCTGGCTGATGATAGCTGTGCCATATTGTGTTAATTTGGTGTTGGCTAGTTGCCCAAACGTTCGTTGTGCCAATGTTGCTTTCCTATTATCTGACTTGGCCAATGATAGCAATGCTAGTGTCTTAATTTGGTGCAGGCTGCTGAAGATAAGAAGACAAACTCTGAAAACAGCAAGGCAACCCCATTGTTTCTTTCCAATAAATCTAGGCCAGGTAATATGCCAATAACTCATGATTAATCTGTTTGGTTCCCCTCCTAATTTATGTTATGATGCAGTGGTCGAGACACTCTCCACTATCAATAATACAAGCCTGCCAAAATCGCCATCTGAATCTGTTCAGTATCCTCTGTCTCGAATGCAACAGAAAAAATGTATGTTTGTGAACCAATTAATGGCTGAAGGAATGATGGAAATGGTGGAGGAATCAGAGGTGCAGAGTCGTGCGACACAACAACTGATCCATGTTTTCAGAGAGAGTGTAGCAAAGCAACAAGAACTCGCCCACATGCTTATGGGCGTCATCCGTGCTGAGGTTGCAGATTGTGACATTGTAGATCGTTAGGTTCTGTTCATTTATTTGCACTGGCATCAATCTTTGATTGCCCAGTGGATGTAATATATGCTGGATGTGCAACGTTTTTCCCTGTATGTCGTACATTTGCTTGATCGGTTTTGGTCCTGTGCATAATTGCTCATCGTAATGGGCTCAAATTATCTAATTTGGCCTAAAGACATGTACGAACTTTAGTGGGCCCATTAAGTTAATGGGCCGTTACCAGGCCGAAAGTTAATGGCCGGCCCTCTTAACTCCCGGGTCGTTAACAGGCTGACATCAAAGCGGGCAACAGGTGGGCCCAATTGATTTCACGGGTCGTTAACAGGCCGTTACTAAGTTCGGGCTACATATGGCCCAACTATACTGTGAGCCTTTACCAGGCCGAAAGAGACAGCGGGCTTGTATTGGACCATGAAGAGCATGGGCCGCTAAGAGGCCGAAAGTCAGGTCGTATTGTAAATGGCCCAACTGTGTTGTGGGCCTTTAGTAGGCCGAAGAGAAACCCGGCTGGTATTGGACCATGAAGGGCATGGGCCGTTAAAAGGCCAAAACTCAGGTCCGACTACAAATGGCCCAACTCATTTATGGTCCGTTAACAGGCTGAAAGGCACAGGGCCGGGAATTGGCCCAACAATTAAATGGGTCGCTAAAAGGCCAAAACTCGGGTCCGACTACAAATGCCCCAACAGATATATGGGCCATCACCAGGCTGAAAGACACACCGGGCCGGAAATTGGCCAACACTTAAATGGGTCGCTAAAAGGCCGAAACTCAGGTCCGACTACAAATGGCCCAACTGATTTATGGGCCGTCAACAGGCTGAAAGACACACCGGGCCAGAAATTAGCCCAATATTTAAATGGGTCGCTAAAAGGCCGAAAGATGTACATTGTGAAAACTGGCCCATCCACTGAATGGGCCGTTAACAGGCCGAAATCTCATCGGGCCGATATTGAGCCCAAATATATAGCGGGCTGTTAACGGGCTCGAACTGACGATGGGCTGCAATGGTGTCAAATCTTTAACGGGTGGTTGACGGGCCGAATTGGCACATCTCGTATGGGCCGTGGGCTTAAATGGACCTGACACAAGTAGGCCTTATATGGGCCGGCCTGCTATTTTTTACTGGGCCGGCCTTTTTCACCGGAATGGGCCACTGTTGGGCCGTGCCACATGTCGACCTATCATAGGCGCCTCCTGTCCAATGAGTGGATGACATCTGTCCCAACGGTGAGGCAACACGTGTTTCCTCCGGCCAATGATGATTTTACACGTGGAAAATCCACATTGGTCCGGGCTATTAACGGGTTATCGGATCCAAAACCGGACCCGATAGCTTAACGGCGTTCCGTTACGGTGGATGCCACGTGTTGGTCACCCTTGACGAAAGCACTTCTATGACGTGCGATTTATTGTCATGGAAGTGGACGCTTCCGTGATGATAATTTTGGTAATGTCATGGAACACTTCTATGACAGCACAGGTATGACTATCTTGATTCTGTCATAAATTTGTCATGGATGTACATGCATGACAGAAAATGTGACCTACTGTGACAAACACGTATCATCACGGAAGTGTATTTTTTTTGTAGTGAGCGAAATGAAGCAAAATGAATTGTATGAAGGGTTGAGGAAGGACATGTATCCGGTTGTTCGAAAGGATATTGAGGAGTCAATGATGATGCAGAAGACTCTAACACTGACAGATAGCCAGCAGACGGGAGGGGAGGCGGGCATGGAGGATGCTACTTATTGCGCGACAACACCGCACAAGAGTAGTTGTGCATCAGCTGATCCCAGCGACACTGAGACTGCAGCTGCTCATGATGATGCTATATCTGATCTATCTGTAATGAAAGACAGACTAAAGGGCGTGCTTACACATTATGAAGGTACATTAAAATGTGCAACAGCCTAGGTTTGCCCACCCTTCTTGGAAGAGGGCCTCTTGTTGGACAATGTGCCATTGAAGCCGGGCCCGTGTGAAGTGCTACGTGACTGAAGTAAAGCCTGGATTCAATGAATTTTCCCTCAAGAATGTCCTAGGAGACTTTGATGAGCAAAGGACCTTGGGAGAAACATTGTTACATCACATCAAGTGGCCACGAAAGGAAATAGAGTTCATCGATGAGATCCCTGAAGCCCCGCCAAGAGCAACCAATGTCGCCCCTCAACCGGTGACGCTCTCCTTGCCATAGCAGCTCTTGTGTGCTTCCCCCAAAGAACCTAATACTCGTAATCCGACTGCTGATGCATCAACCTGTGATCAGCCGGCCCGACTTTGTGTCGTACAGGCCAGAGCAGCCAGTGGCAAGGCCTACAACTGCTGAAGACGCACCACCGGTTCAGATGCCGGCCGCTAAAGTAGCAGGGGGAGACCCAGCTGCAACACATGCTCAGCAGACCAACCTGGTGGAACGGACTGCTAAGCAGTCTGATGCTTCAGAACCGCCTGCTAAGCAGTTTGTAGGTCCAGAACCGACTTCTCATCAGTCCGTCGGTCCGCAGCCGCGTGATCAGCATACCAAGGCGTCAGCACTTCCTGCTCAGCAAACCAACGCGTTGGCACAGCCTCCTCAGCACACCGACAAGTTGGCACCACCTGCGCAGAAACCCGACATAGCCTCAACACATGGTCAGCAGCCCGATACCTCTGCTCCTATAGCCCAGCAGTCCGTCACAGCAGCACCGCCAGCTCAGCGGTCCGGCATAGATAAACCGTCTACTAAGCAGTCCGTCGAAGCTTCACCGTGTGCTCGGCAGTCTACCTTGCGGCCAACCTGACGTTCTGCCAGAAATGCTTCAAGTACCAAGAAGGAAGCGGCCAAAAAGGCTGCACCCGTGAGGAAGCGCGGCGGGAGAGCAAAGAGGAAATAGAACGATTGCCTCTTACTTAAAGCACTCATCGCCCAGAACCAAATTAACAGCAGGTTGTTCGAATTGGGGAGTAATGTTATTTCTGACGGCACGGATGATGAAGAAATATATTTGCATCTTGCTAAAAGTAAAGAAGAAGTACTTGAAGCACGCAATTACGTCCATGGCCAGCCATTTCTTGTTGGCGAATACTTTGATGAGTGTAGCTCCAGTTGCCGCGAGTTACATGAATATTGCATGGATCAAATGTCAGCAGGTCATCATGGTCTGCTAGTCCACTACAACAGAGATCATTTCCTACACGATGCTTGTTCCATCAATGTGAGTTTCGAGGACTTACATCTCTTCTTCAACTTCAACGAGCTTGATGCCACTCTTGTTAGATGCCTGATTTTGTAAGTACTTAACAAACTCTGATCAACTTCTCCATACAAGGTTGTAAATGATAGACAGCTAACTACATTTTATTCCTCTCAGGGGATTGAACGCGCAGAGAAGAAAAAGGGAGAGTGTGTATTTCATAGATCCTGCATTAGCAAATGGCACAACATTAGATGGTAAGGACCTACAGGACTGGGCCATTAACACGGTCGTCCGTATCTTCGAAAACACGTCAAATGCAGAATCATTTCTCTGGCCATATCTTGAACGGTAAGTCAAGTAAACAACCACGCATACACTCATTGTCTTTCAAATTTCGACGTAATTCGTAAGTTCATGGATTTCTTAATATGTAGCAATCACTGGATATTGGTATTTGTTGTTCCAAACAAGAACACAGTTTACTACATGGATTCTCTCAGAGAGTCAACAAACGCTCATGATCTAACGCATCTTCAGCCATTCATGGATAGGTATTGAATTCTATGATGTTGAAATTAATTTGCATTCATATCTGGTTCAATAATTGATGTTTTTAAAATTCATCTTCATTTGTAGTGTGCTCGCACTTTGGAAAACTAAACCAGGGAACCTCTTCAAGAGGGAACTACCTCTGCAGCACAAGATCGTTTCTCCGGTAACACACTGAAATCTGTTATTTTTTAGAAAATTTATCCAATAGTCTGCAAATACCTTTTCTTACGCTAGTCAAATGTTCAAGCTTCTAAATAAACCTCTTTCTATTTCTGTCCAAAGAAAAAATACATCTAACACCAGTTAGGTTGTTCCTAACAGGACAAATACATGACTAATTATGTACAAAAAAATTCAGTGTCCTCAGCAACAAGCAGGGACCAACCTTTGTGGATACTATGTTTGCAGACTCATGATCTCCATCTGCAAATTTGCTGATAGTTGTGAAGATCCTCGCAAATTATTACCAGTAAGTCTATCTTAATTAATATCTTCTACTCCACTCAAATGGCACATTCTGATCTTAAAAATACTGCAGCTCATCTTAGAACCAAGGACCCCTGAACCGCTCCCCGCTAGTGAATTGTTGATGGTTCGGAGATTTATCAGCGACTTCTTCCAGAATCACTACATCAATCCCACTGGTGATAATGAAGATTTGAGCATGCGTTCTCCTGGAACATTTAGTAAGAGTTAGCCGCTAAACATATACACATGGATCCATTGTTTTCCATCTGATGAGGTCTTCGTATTTCATACACTATGATTAATTATGTAATGCATATATGTGTCGACAAATCATTGGAATTTAGCTACCATATGTTCAATTGCAATTGCTGGGAAATCTGATGAATGTTCTTCCCGTGGACACTATTTGTTCAATTGAATATTGTAGCGAATTTACTTTTTGCATGCCGATTCAAAATGGGATGTTTTTGTTTTAACCTAGCAATTGCTCTGCACGCGGTTCAACTAAATGAGTGTGTGTGATCCACATCGAAAATCATACGTCAATCGTAGCGAAACCGTCGGTGATACACAGCAGATGGCAAACGATTTGCAGCGCTACTACATGTGCGTAGGGTCTCCAAAACTGTTTGTCATATCACGTTATCGCACACGAGAGCTCGGAGTAAACCGTGCCCAATGTAAAATACAATCCCAGTCATAAATTTTTCAGGAAACGTGTGGGATCCCAAACGAAAAGCACACGTCACTCTTGCCACAACCGTCGGTGATACACAACAAATCACAAACGGTCTGCAGCACTTGTATGTGTGTGAAGGCTCCTTAACCATTTGTGATAGAACATTATCGCACATGGTAATTGTGGGGAAACGTGTGCGTGGAGTCTTGCATGGTAGACGGGTTCTGCAGAAAACTCGTGTGCGATGGGGCACATATCGCACACAGTTCATATGTTGGCTCGTGTGCCTTACATACTATTTCCCAAACGGTTAATTACGACACACCGTTTGGTTTCACTGCATCATTAGAAACATTTAATCACCGATCCCACACATGTGAAAGAATTTAGTGTGTGCTGCATCACACACAATTACATTTTGCAAGGCCTCTGGATCATGGCTCCATATCCCCGACGGTTTCTGGGTCGTGTGGGAAGGACCCCCCCCCCTATCGCCCACACTCACTTGGCGACGGTTCGAAATGCCGTCGCGTAAAGGGGTTAAAAACCGTGTGTATAGCACCTCACTGTACCAGTGTCTGTTGAGTTTTGTGTGGTGAAGTTTTCAAGTTTTGCGCGAGATCATGATGGACGAAGGAATAAGGAGCGGCAAGACCCTAATCTTGGGGATCCCCAAGGCACCCCAAGGTAATATTCAAGGATACTCAAGCATCTAAGCTTGGGGATGCCCCGTATGGCATCCCCTATTTCGTCTACAATCTATCGGTATACTACTTGGAGCTATATTTTTATTCATCACATGATATGAGTTTTGCTTGGAGCGTCTTATGCCATAGTAGTCTTTTCTTTGTTTGCTTTTTAGTTTGACACAATCATTTTTTCTGCACACACACCTTTTGAGAGGGACACACATTTATTCGTGATATGTTAGAATACTCTATGTGCTTCACTTATATCTTTTGAGCTAGGCAGTTGCTCTAGTGCTTCACTTATATCTTGTAGAGCACGGCAGTGGTTATATTTTGAAGAAATAGTTGCACTCTCATGCTTCACTAATATATTTTTGAGAGTCTAATAAATAGTAATGACAATATGCACATGTTATGTAATTGGTCCTTATATGATAGGTATTCAAGAGGGATATATTAAAAAATCATGTAGATCATTGAATATGATAAGTTTGATTCCTTGCAATAGTTTTGCGATGTTGGGATGGTGATATATGGGGGTACTACTAAATGATTGTGGTTTAGTAAGAATATTGGTGTTAAGGTTTGTAATTCCCGAAGCATGCATGTATAGTCCCCCGTTATGCGATGAAATTGGAGCATGATTTATTATTGAGTGTCTACCTTATGAGTGGCGGTCGGGAACGAGTGATGGTCTTTTCCTACCAATATATCCCCTTAGGGGCATGCGTAGTAGTACTTTGTTTCAAGGGCTAATAAATTTTCACAATAAGTATGTGAGTTCTTTATGACTAATGTGAGTCCATGGATTATATGCACTCTCACCTTTCCGCCATTTGGTAACCTCTTTGGTACCCTGCATTGCCCTTTCTCACCTCCAGAGTCGGTGCAAACTTCGCCAGTGCATCCAAACCCTGTGATATGATACGCTCTATCAAATACAAGCCTCCTTATATCTTCCTAAAAATAGCCACCATACCTACCTATCATGGCATTTCCATAGCCATTCCGAGATATATTGTCATGCAAATTCCACCGTTTTGTTTTTATGACATACACATTCATTGTCATATTGCTTTGCATGATAAGATTGCTGACATATTATTTGTGGCTCGGCCACCGTTCAACATTGTCATTCATGTTAGCTAGTATCATTGCATATCCTGGTACACTGCTAGAGACATACATATAGAATCATATTGTTCTAGTTATCGAGTTGTAATATTGAGTTGTAAGTAAATAAAAGTGTGATGATCATCATTATTAGATCATTGTTCTAGTGAGGAAAGGATGATGGAGACTATGATTCCCCCACAAGTCGGTACGAGAAACTAGACGAAAAAAGAGGCCAAAAGGAGCCCAGTAAAAAAATGAGAGAAAAGAGAGAAGGGGCAATGTTACTATCATTTTCCACACTTGTGCTTCAGAGTAGCATCATGTTTTTCATATAAAGAATCTCCTATGTTGTCACTTTCATATACTAGTGGGAATTTTTTGTTACAGAACTTGGCTTGTATATTCCGATGATGGCCTTCCTCAAATGCCCGATGTCTTCATGAGCAAGCAAGTTGGATGCACACCCACTTAGTTTTCAGTTGAGCTTTCATACACTTATAACTCCTAGTGCATCCGTTCATGGCAATCCCTACTCCTCGCATTGACATCAATTGATGGGCATCTCCATAACCCGTTGATTAGCCGCGTCGATGTGAGACTATCTTCCTTGTTTTACTTCCCCTTATTGATCTCTATCACCGCATTCCACCCATAGTGTTATGTCCATGGCTCACACTCATGTATTGCGTGGGGTTGAAAAAGCTGGAGCGCATTAAAAATTATGAACCAATTGCTCGGCTTGTCATCGAGGTAGTTCTTGATTAATACTTTGTGTTACAAAGAGCAAGAATGACAAGATTATATGATTTTGTAGGGATATCGTTCTTTAGCATTTTTATTTTGAAAGACATGGTTCTTTGTTGGTATGCTTAAGTATTGATGTCTTTATATCAAACTACAGACTACTGATTTGAATCATTCGGATCTTAATATTCATACCCTAAAAGAAAGATTACATGATAAACATGTTAGATAGAATTCCACATCAAAAAATTTGTTTTTATCATTTACCTACTCGAGCATGAGCAGGAGTTAAGCTTGGGGATGCTTGATACATCTCCAATGTATCTATAATTTTTTATTGCTCCATGCTATTATAGTATCAATCTTGGATGTTTTATATGCATTTATATGCTATTTTGTATCATGTTTGGTACTAACTATTAACCTAGTGCCCGGTGAATTGCTGTTTTTTTGCTTGTTTTTGGCTTTTCAGAAAATCATTATCAAACGAAGTCCAAATGAAAAAAAATCTTTGAATTAATTTTTTCTGGACCAGAAGGGACCCTCGAAGCTTCGGCAGGAGACCAGACGAGATATGAGAGAGCCATAAGCTCGAGGGGCGCCCCCCTGAGCTTGTGGGCCCCACGCAGATCCATTTGACATAACTGTGCTTCTATAAATCCCCAAATATTCCCAAAACAAAAGAGATCCATACAAAACACTTTTTCTGCCACCGCAAACTTCTGTTCTTCCGCAATCCCATCTGAAGGCCTTTTCCGGTACTCTGTCGGAGGGGGGATTGATCACGGAGGGCTTCTACATTATCCCTCCTGCCTTCCGATGATGCATGAGTAGTTCACCACAAACCTATGGGTCCATAGCTAGTAGTTAGATGGCTTCTTCTCTCTCTTTTATCTTCAATACAATGTTCTCCTAGATGTTCTCTGAGTTCTATCCGATGTAATCTTCTTTTGCGGTGTGTTTGTTGCTTTGGCCAACTAGATTTATTTATCTTCAGTGGGAGAGGTGCTTTGTGATGGGTTCAATCTTGCGGTGCTCTATATCTCAGTGACAGAAAGGGAAAATACACATATTTGTATTGTTGCCATTAAGGGTAAAACGATGGGGATTATTCATATTGATTAGATTTACTTTGTCTACATCATGTCATCTTGCTTAAGGCGTTATTCTGTTTTCCATGAACTTGATACCATAGATGCATGCTAGATAGCGGTCGATTGGTGGAGTAATAGTAGTACATTCAGGCGGGAGTCGGTCTACTTGTCTTAGACCTGATGCCTATATACATGATCATTGCCTTGGATATCGTCATAACTATATGCTTTTCTATCGATTACTGAACAGTAATTTGCTCACCCACCGTATGCTATGTGTTGGAGATAGAAGCCCCTAGTGAAAACTATGGTCCCCTGGGTCTACCTTTATCATATTACAAAAAGCTAAATTACCTTTGATGCAATTTTTTATCTTTTATTTTGTTTTGGAATTTCTCTATCTACCACTACAAGATTTGATCCTTGCAAGTAATGAGTTTAAGGGGATTGACAGCCCTCTTGCATGCGTTGAGTGCAAGTATTTGCTTTTGTGTGTGTAGGTGTTGTTCACAAGGCTTTGTGTGATTCTCCTGTTGATTCAATAAACCTTGGTTCTCACCGAGGGAAATACTTATCTCTACTATATTACATCTCCCATCCTCTTCGGGGTAAATCTTAACACAGCTCACAAGTAGTAGTAATCACCGCCCAGGGCCAGGGACGCCGCGATGGTGCTGGACCTGGCACGCAAGAACTCGTCGTCGCCGCTCACATGGGCGTTGACTTGGGTCCATGCACTTGGGGCATGTATGGTAGCTTGCATTAGGCTCAGCCAGACCCGTTGGATGCAGTGTTGGGCCATTTGGTTGCTTGAGTTGCACCAAAATCTTGGCCTGCCCGAATCTTAAAGCACCTCCGGGCTTGGCTCTAGAGGAACGCTTGAATCAACCTTTTTCCCATAGCGAGACCCGAGCGATGCAACTCGAGTGTGACGCCCCCGATTCGACCGTACACTAATCATACACACAAATGTGTATGGTCAAGATCACGGACTCGCAGGAAGATATCACAACACAACTCTAGACACAAATCAAAATAATACAAGATTTATATTACAAGCGAGGGACCTCGAGGGCTCGAATACATAAGCTCAATACAGAAGAGTCAGCGGAAGCAACAATATCTGAGTACAGACATAAGTTAAACAAGATTGCCTTAAGAAGGCTAGCACAAACATCAACGATCGAAGAGGCAAGGCCTCCTGCCTGGGACCTCCTAACTACTCCTGGTCGTCGGCGGTCTCCATGTAGTAGTAGGCGCCCTCCTGGTAGTAGTAGTAGTCGACAGGGGTGGCATCTGGCTCCTGGGATCCACCATCTGGTTGCAACAACTGGAAAGAAGGAAGAAAGGGGAAAAGGGGTAGCAAAGCAACCGTGAGTACTCATCCAAAGTACTCGCATGCATCAGATCTATACTAAGTATGCATTGGTATCAAATGGAAGGGTTGTATCTGTGGACTGAACTGCAGAATACCAGAATAGAGGGGAAGGCCTAGCCTATCGAAGACTAGCATCTTCAAGCAGCTCCAGGCATCTTGCAGCATTCAGAAGAGTATAGAATATCAGTTTATATTTAACAAACATGTTTCAGTATTAACGCCTAGAGATCCTTCCTCGACTCCCTGCGAGAAAGCAATCCTGGAGCCACATACCCATCACATATCTCAAAAAACCAGTTCTAGTTGTAATAGATAAGGACACAAGTCTAAACGTCCATTACCGTGGACACGGCTATTCGAATAGATAACTTCCCTACAGGGGTGCACCACATTACCTAGCACACTTGATTACTCTAGCGGGACACACTTTGCTGAGTCAATGCCCGGCGTCGGAAGATCAACACGTTGCAGCCCTACCTAGGCTCAGCAGAGAGGTCCCCGCCAGCATACATCCTAAGCACTCCATGGTCTTGGGCCCATCACCCGTTGCACTCTGGGTCGTTGCGTGCAGGGTGGATACCAGCACCACCCGTGAAGTGGATGGCACGATCCGACCGTGCCGCAATGCTGAACTGGATGGTTAGTGCGTAAAGGCCAGAGGCCAACTCAGAACAAATACCCAAACCTTTAGTGCATTAGGAGCTCGCGAAGACAATCAGAGACTCACGATCGATGTGACCTCATCGCCCCGTCTCGTGGACTTACGGCAAGGGCCCAGAATGCCCAGCCGTGCCACATAATTATCTCGCGGGTGCTCTCCGGGCCCGCCCGACTTTCACATCAACTCGCGGGTACCCCTCATGGCCGACCCGACTTTAACAAAGGTATCAAGTAAAGTCCAGGTAACCATGTGTCCAAAACATCAAGGGGGAAAACTCGAGGAATCACCCTCGAGGGATTCCACTCGATGTAATCGTCAAGCTGAACTTAGGAGGAATCACCCTCGAGGTTCACACTTCAGGTGCTGCACGATAGAGCCGTATCGGGAATGGTGAAGGAGGAATCACCTTCGTTGACCACGATCGAATAGCTACACTATAGAATTATCACCAGGAGTGCGTTCCGAGGTATCACCCTCGGCACTCGATAGTAGCTCTCCAGAGTCGAGCAACAAAAGGGGCGTGATGTGATGTGAGGTGTCGGGCTCTAGTCTTCAATGATGAAGTAGGGGCAACAAAGACAAGGTGGGGGTCACTGATGGATCATATCCAACCTATGCTAAGCAGTTTAGGATAAGCAGGTAAGGTACAATAGCAAGTTACAAAAGCAGGCTATGCATCAGAATAGGAGCAAACAATAACAGTAGCAAAATCTAGTGCAAGCATGAGAAAGAATGGAATGGGCGATATCGGAGTGATCAAGGAGGGGGGCTTGCCTAGAAGCTCTGCTGAAAGGGAAGAAGAGTCGTCGGTGACGTAGTCAATCACAGTGGCATCAGCAGCGGTCTCGGGGTCTACCGAAGAGAAGAGGGGGAAGAAATAGTAAATACAAGCAACAGATGCATGACAAGTCAACAGGCAGAGCTAGGGTGTTCTAATGCGGTGCTACACGATATCGGCGAAGGGGGAAACATCCGGGAATGTTTTCCCAAAGTTTGTTATTTTTGGACAAACGAACCGGAGGGGGCGGTTGCAGGTTCGCTATGCTAGGGACATGTGGCAGACGAATGGGCTGCGTATGCAGATTCGTCTCGTCTTTTTGAGCAACTATCATGTCCAAAGTATTTTCATCTAACATACAGATTATTTTATATTAATTTTCAAAGTTTTAAACAATTCCTGAAATTATCTCTAATTCAAAAATGGACATATTGCATTAGCATGATGTCAGGGTGACATCAGCAATCAATAGGACGTTGACTGGTCAAAAGTGACATAGGGGACCCATCTGTCATAGACAGATTTAGTTAACAAAGGTTAAATTTAACTAATTAAGTTATTTAGTTAATAGGGCCCACCTGTGAGTGACACCTAGTCAATTTTAATTAATTAACTTAGTGGCTTAATTAAGTTAGAGGGTGGGGTCCATGTGTTAGTGGCTCTCGGCTGGCCCCGTTGGTAGGGGTGACCAGTCAAATGAACTAGCTGGGCCCGCGGGACCCAGCGGCCAGTGTCCCAGCGGGGTGGCCCCAGGAGGCGCCACATCAGCAGCGCCCGAGTTTCGCCGCCGGCAACCAAAATCGCGGCGGCGCGTTCGGGACCGCGATGGGATTCTGCTGTAGGGCAGGGGAGGGCCAAGGTTAGGTGCGTTCGAACGAGGAGTCGAAGCCGCGTCGAGTGGTGAGGCCGGCCGGAGCTGGAGCTGCCGGAAACGGCGCCGGCGAGGAGCTAAGGTGGTGGCGAGCTGCGGGTCTCGTCGGGGATGGTTCTATGGGGCAAGGCAGGACCCATGGAGGGCGCGTTCAGTCGAGGGCGATGAGGCGCATCGAACCGTGGCGGTCTCCGGGCCGGAGCAGGGCTGTAGCGGCGGCGGCGACCAGTGAAGGAAGCGGCCGGAGTCGGCTTCGTCGACGAGGCGGGTTAGAGGGAGCACGGGGAGAGGGAGGAGGGGCACAAGCTCACCGGGGAGGCGCACGGTGGCCCGGTGGCAGCTTAGTAGCAGCAGGGTGGTGGCCGGAGTCGAAGGCGGCGACGACGACCCGACGAAGGAGATTCGGCGCTGTAGAGATCCTCGGCTTCAACTAGTGGCACCAGGCGGCGCGGAAGACGACAGAGAGGCTCTACGGCACAGCGGCGAGGCGAGCACCGGCCGGTGGCCGCGGTGGAGCGCGGTGGTCGGCGACGGCCGCGCTCTGGAGATGGGGGAATCGATGGGGAGGGAGAGAGCGACGGGCGAGGGCGAGAGCGAGGTGGGTGGAGTGGCAGGGAGAAGTGGGAGAGGGGATCGTGGAGGCGTGGGTTGTCGCCCTTATCCCTTCCCGGCGCTGCCGGCGAGAGGGTGCGGCGGCTACCGCGAGTGCGGTCGGGTGCGCCCGAGGAGCATGGGAGGGTAGGACCTGGTGCGGGGGAGCTGGGCCGGCTGCGGGGCCGGCCTGGTGGGTCGGGTGGCCAACTGGCTCAGGGTGAGGGGGGAGGTTTTCGTTTTTACTTTTTGCTTTTAATTTCTTTTATTTGTTTTCTCTTTTTGGCTACTGTTTTATTTATTTTAGCGCATTTACCCTCTTACAAAAAGATGATTACTCCACCAATATTACTTATGATTTATTTGCAACAACTTGAACATTTTAATTTCCATATTTGACAAAATTTGAATTTTTACTTTAAACTCGGTTTTGAATTTGAATTGTGATCTGGATCAAACGAAGATTAGCAACAGTAATATGATGACATGGCACCATTAGCATGGGATTGTTGTAACATAATTATCCGGGTGTTACAATTCTCCTCCACTACAAGAAATCTCGTCCCGAGATTTAGGAGGTAGAAGGAAACAGTTCGGGGTATTCATCACGCAGGCGATCCTCGCGTTCCCAAGTGGCTTCGTCTTCAGAGTGATGCGACCACTGGACCTTGAGGAACTTGATCGCCTTTTGACGTGTGTGGCATTCAGCTTGGTCAAGAAATGCGGTCCAGATGCTCTTTATAGGAGAGGTCCTATTGCAACTCAAGCACTTCATGATCCACTTCTCGGATTGGGTCCTTGAAGCAGCGGCGGAGTTGTGACACGTGGAACACATCGTGAACCTGAGAAAGGTTCGATGGAAGCTCCAACTGGTATGCCACTTTTCCACGCCTTTCGAGAATAGTGAATGGACCAATATAGCAAGGAGCTAGCTTGCCCTTGATCCTGAAGCGGTGAGCACCTTTCATCGGCGAGCCTTTTCGCCTAGTTGATAGACTATGTCTTTGTGATGACAGTCATACTGACTTTTCTAACGTGACTGGGCAGTCTTGAGATTCTCGCAATAATGGGGACTTGTTCTTCGGCGTGTTGGATAATATCCGGACCGAAGAGTGGAAGCTGCCCAGTTTCTGACCAATTCAGAGGGGTTCGACACTTTCGTCCATATAACACTTCGAAGGGAGCCATCTTCAGACTAGCTTGATAGCTATTGTTGTAGGAGAACTCAGCATACGGGAGAGATTCCTCCCATTTCTTGCCGAAGGACATGACACAAGCTCGAAGCATGTCTTCAAGAACATGATTGACGCATTCAACTTGTCCCTGCGACTGAGGGTGAAATGCATTGCTAAAAGACATATGAGTTCCCATAGCTTCCTGGAAACTTGCCCAGAATCTTGAAGTGGATAAGCTGCCACGGTCTGAGCTGATTAACAGCGGAATACCGTGAAGTAAAACAATTCTGGACATATAGAGGGTTGCCAGCTGACTAGCAGTGATCATTTCTTTGACGGCCAGAAAATGTGCAACTTTAGAAAACCGGTCAATGACGACAAGTATAGCATCATTACCTTTATGCGATTTGGGAAATCCAGTGACGAAGTCCATTTCAACATGGTCCCATTTCCATTCAGGAATAGAGATAGTTTGCAGAGTTCCAGCAGGCCTTTGATGTTATGCTTTGATACAACGACAAACATCACATTCAGCAACATAGCAAGCAATGTCTTGCGTCATGTTTGACCACTAGAATCTCTGACAAATGTCTTGGTACATCTTGGTGCTACCGGGATGAATAGACAACAGAGTGTCATGTGCTTCTTTCATAACTTCCTGAATCATATCTAGGTTGTTTTTTGAAGGAACCACTAGGCGACCTTTGAAGAACAAGGTGTCATCATCTTCAACAATGAAGAACGAGGGCCTTCCTTCTGCGAGGTAGCGCTTAATCTTCTCAACTTGAGAGTCATACTTCTGCAGTCTCTTGATGCTCTCCACGAGATCTGGTTCGACAACCAGGATATTGAGGGAACCCTGGGGAACAACACAGAGGTTCATCTTGCAGAACTCCTTAGGAGGGGGAACGGGTGCACCCGGAGGAACAATATGGAGGTTCAACTTTCTGAATTCTTCAACAAGCGAGGGATGAACTTTGCGAACCTCGAGATGGTTGCAATATGACTTGCAGCTCCAGGCATCATCCATTACATTAGCCTTGCCTGGTGTATAAGAAATACCCAAGTCAAAGTTTGCTACGGTCTCCATCCATCTTTGCTGACGGACACCCCTTGTCCAATTCGGACCAGAGGGGGGGTGTGCGCCTCCTTCCTTTTGGCCCTCTCTCCTCCATTCTCGTATGGCCCAATAAGGCCCAATACTTCTCCCCGGCGAATTCCCGTAACTCTCCGGTACTCCGATAAATAGCCGAATCACTCGGAACCTTTCCGAAGTCCGAATATAGTCATCCAATATATCAATCTTTACGTCTCAGCCATTTAGAGACTCCTCGTCATGTCCCCGATCTCATCCGGGACTCCGAACTACCTTCGGTACATCAAAACACATAAACTCATAATATAACCGTCATCGAACTTTAAGCGTGCGGACCCAACGGGTTCGAGAACTATGTAGACATGACCGAGACACGTCTCCGGTCAATAACCAATAGCGGAACCTGGATGCTCATATTGGCTCCCACATATTCTACAAAGATCTTTATCGGTCAGACCGCATAACAACATACGTTGTTCCCTTTGTCATCGGTATGTTACTTGCCCGAGATTCGATCGTCGGTATCTCAATACCTAGTTCAATCTCGTTACCGGCAAGTCTCTTTACTCGTTCCGTAATACATCATCCCGCAACAAGCTCATTCGTTGCAATGCTTGCAAGGCTTAAGTGATGTGCATTACCGAGAGGGCCCAGAGATACCTCTCCGACAATCGGAGTGACAAATCCTAATCTCGAAATACGCCAACCCAACAAGTACCTTCGGAGACACCTATAGAGTACCTTTATAATCACCTAGTTACATTGTGACGTTTGGTAGCACACAAAGTGTTCCTCCGGTAAACGGGAGTTGCATAATCTCATAGTCATAGGAACATGTATAAGTCATGAAGAAAGCAATAGCAGAATACTAAACGATCAAGTGCTAAGCTAACGGAATGGGTCAATTCAATCACATCATTCTCCTAATGATGTGATCCCGTTAATCAAATGACAACTCATGTCTATGGCTAGGAAACATAACCATCTTTGATCAACGAGCTAGTCAAGTAGAGGCATACTAGTGACACTATGTTTGTCTATGTATTCACACATGTATTATGTTTCCGGTTAATACAATTCTAGCATGAATAATAAACATTTATCATGATATAAGGAAATAAATAATAACTTTATTATTGCCTCTAGGGCATATTTCCTTCAGTCTCCCACTTGCACTAGAGTCAATAATCTAGATCACATCGCCACGTGATTTAACATCAATAGTTCACATCACCATGTGATTAACACCCATAGTTCACATCGTCATGTGACCAACACCCAAAGGGTTTACTAGAGTCAATAATCTAGTTCACATCGCTATGTGATTAACACCCAAAGAGTACTAAGGTGTGATCATGTTTTGCTTGTGAGATAATTTTAGTCAACGGGTCTATCACATTCAGATCCGTAAGTATTTTGCAAATTTCTATGTCTACAATGCTCTGCACGGAGCTACTCTAACTAATTGCTCCCACTTTCAATATGTATGCTCTGCACGGGTCTAGCTGGGTAAACAGGTACTTCAGACTTTGGTGGTCTGTGAAGATCTCGCAACGATTACCGAGAAGGTAATGTCGCCACTGTTTAAGTGCATGTATAACAGCAGCAAGCTCGAGGTCATGAACTGGATAGTTCTCTTCGTGAGGGCACAATTGACAAGAGGCATAAGCAATCACTCTGCGCTCTTGCATTAGACACAGCCTAATCCTTGATGTGAAGCATCGTAGTAAATGACAAAATCCTTCTTAGTATCTGGAGGAGCAAGCACTGGGGCAGAAGTCAGCTTGTCTTTGAGTGCTTGGAAACTTTCCTGACACTTTTCTGTCCACTCGAAATTGATGCCTTTGTGAAGTAGACCAGTCAGGGGCTTGCCGATCTTGGAGAAGTTCTCGACAAATCGACGGCAATAGCTAGCGAGTCCGAGAAAACTTCTGACTTGTTTGACATTCTTTGGAGGAGTCCAATCAAGAATAGCCTGAACTCATTCGGGATTGATGGCAATACCATCCTTGGAGATGACATGCCCAAGATAGGTCACTTCGGGAAGCCAAAATTCACACTTAGAATACTTGGCATGTAGTTGATGTTCTCGAAGCTTTTCCAGAACAAGTTGAAGGTGTTCAGCATGTTCTGCTTTGTTCTTGGAGTATACAAGGATATCATCCAGATAAAGCATGACGAACTTGTCGAGGTATTCCATGAATATATAGTTCATCAGACGAGAGAAGGTGGCTGGAGCATTGGTCAAGCCAAAGGACATGACGTTGTACTCGTATGAACCATAGCGAGTAACGAAGGAGGTCTTGGGAATATCCTCTTCATGAACCCAGATTTGGTGGTAACCCAACCTCAAATCAAGTTTAGAGAATACTGAAGAACCAGCAAGTTGATCATACAGGTCGTTGATTCTGGGAAGCAGATACTTGTTCTGAATTGTTGCTTGGTTGATAGGATGGTAGTCTTGGACCAAATGATTCATACCATCCTTCTTCTTGACAAAGAGAGAAGGTGCTCCCCAAGCAGATGAACTTGGACGAATGAAACCCTTGCAAAGAGATTTGTTGATTTCCTCCTTAAGTTCAAGGAGCTCATGCGGCGGCATCTTGTATGGCGGTATTGGCTATAGGAGTAGTGCCCGGTTTCAAGTCTATGACGAATTCAACAGCTCTAGCAGGGGCTATTCCTGGAAGTTCTTCTGGAAAGACATCTTCGAAATCACGAATGACTGGAATGTTCTCTATTCCCTCAGGAGGTGAAGCATTCAATGCATTTAGAACATATATCTGATTCTCGGCATCCTGAGCTGCTCGGGCTGAGTATTGGGCTGTCTGGCCAGAAAGGTGAGTGAGCTGGACTGTCTTGGTAGCACAGTCAATCAGAGCATTATGGGCGGTCAACCATTCCATACCAAGAATGATGTCTATGTTGGAAGGTCCGAGTACAAAGAGAGAAGCCGGAAAAAGTAGACCTCCAATCTCGATTTGGTTGCGAGGGCATAACATTATGGTTTGCCACTTGGATCCCTGAGATTGAATCGCTAAAGGAGTGGGCAAATTTTCCATATCTAACCCATGCAGCCGAGCAAATTGTTGGGACACGAAAGCATGCGATGCTCCTGAATCAAAAAGAACATAAGCTGGCACTAAATTAACGCGAAGGGTACCCATCACGATTGTTGGTTCCTTCTGAGCCTTTTCAGCATCGACATGATTGACATGGCCAAGTACAATAGCAACCGGTATGATATTATGGTTCCTGGATGGGCGGTTTCGACAACTCTTCTTACGACCAACAGGAGGACATGGTGCATCCTGAGACTGACCCTGTTGACAATCAAGGGTAAGGTGTCCTGGATGTCCACACTTGTGGCATAAGCCATCATTATGGAGAGGAGCCACAGCATTGGACTGTTCACCCCGAATCGTTAGCTGCCTCGGTGGTGGAGGCAGACGAGGTGTAACATAAGACAGCCTTGGTGTTGGAGCAGGTCGGTGATGAACATTACGAGGGATCCAAACTCGTCGTTTCTGAGCAGGTTGACCTGAGGATGGGACAACATCTCGAGTACGCTTGAGCAACTCCTGGTACTCAGTAAGACCAGTTTCAGTTCGGAAAGCTTGGCTGACAAGCGTCGCAAAGTCTGCGCAATCATGAGCAACAAGTGCGAGCTTTATGTCGGGACGCAGTCCTTCACATAATTTCTCCTGCTTGCGAGCGTCAGTGCAGACGTCATCCGCGGCATAGCGGGATAATTCAAGGAATTTCCTCTGATATTCATCCACAGTCATCGTGCCCTGTGAGAGTTTGCAGAACTCCTTCTTCTTCTGGTCCATCAGACCTTGAGGAATGTGCCGTGCACGGAAGGCTAACTGAAATTTCTGCCAAGTGGTTACAACCTCTGTAGGTAGCATACCCCTGTGGCTTTCCCACCATTGAGCAGCTGGCCCCTTCAGGTGAAATGTCGCAAAGGTGATGTAACTGGCAGGGGCAACATTTGCTGACTCCATCTCAAATTGGATGTCACGAAGCCAATCATCAGCATCCATAGGATTGGTGGAGTTGCGGAAAATGGACGGGTTGAGGCGCACGAATTCTGGCAGTGTTATTGGAGCAGGCTGTTGATGAGCATTCTGGTTTGGAAATTGGGTCATTCTCCAGTCATGAATTGTCGATTCAGTTCAAACTGCTGCATCATTGCGGCAATATAGGGTGGAGGTGGAGGATCGTCAGCCATCCTGCTAAAAACATCAGGGAGCGATTTAACAAGGGGTGGAGCAGGTGTATGGAGTCATTCATGATGTAACTTGAACAAAGAGCAAAGGCACAGTATGTACAAAGCAGTAGTCATTAAAGACATACCAATACATATATGGAGCCAATTACACGTTGTTAGGAGGAGTTTGGACAAGAGAATCAGCCTAGACATACTAGGCGGCACGCATGCACGCAATGGAGGGATACAACAATGGGACATAGCAAAGGCTACATCAATGTCGGAGAATACCACTAGACCAAGGAATCTGTGGGGGACGACGCAGGGTGCCCTCGATAAAAGGATCCTGCGGCCCATGAACACTATGAAGCAGATCCTAGCCCTCAATTCAAGAAAGGCATAATACGAATCTCCGGATGGATGTGATCACGAGAACCTAGGATAGAGTTAGCAAAACCATTTAACCCGAAATAGAAGAGAGAACAGAGTCCCAAAGTGTAGATGAGGAGTAAAATATCCTAATACCACCCAATGACGATGTGGGCCCGTAAGCCACTGTAACATCCCAAATTTTCAATTTGGAATGTTATACATTAGATCATCATTGCATAGCATATTTTATTGCATTTTGGCAAAATCCTCGAAAATCCTAAGCAACTCAAGGACCCTCGGAGAGAGTTGGGGATTTTTCGCGGTTTCATATTTGACTTTATCAAATAATGAAACGAGGATTTTGGTTTTAATTATTCTTCTCTTCGAAAAATATTTCATATTAAAATAAATTAGAGGAGAAAATATGACTTCTCCAAAATAATTGAAATATTGGAGGAAAAATATTAAAATCAAATATTTGATTTTATTCAGATTTTATTTGCAATTTTAATTGCATTAGAAAATTTGCACGTTTTCAAAACTGCATTTTTGGGCTAAGAAAATGTTCATCTCGTTCTAATTATTTTAATTATACGATGAAAATTTGTTTTGGCATTTTTGGATTTTTATTTATTTTTCTACGATTTTTCTTAGGTTCGGCGAAATCATTTAAAAAAAATCGCGAGCGCGCCGACTGGGCCGAAGCCCAGCCGACGGCCCAGCTCCCCGCGCGGCCCAGCGCCCCGTCTCCCTCCCAAGCACGCCAGCCGCCGCCGCCCGTGTCCTGGTCGGACACGACGCCGCCGCCGTCGCCCCCTCCCCAAGGAAGCACCCCCCATCTATATATACCCC
>NC_057811.1:175816094-175828034 GCF_018294505.1 Triticum aestivum
CCTCACCGGAGGTTAGCCGCCGCCGCCGTCCGCCGTCCGGTTTTAAAAAAACCGCCTCGGTTTATTTTTTTTCGAACCCTAGGTTTATTTTTTAGATCGGTTTATTTATTTTCTGTCGGTTTAGTTAGTTAGTGAGCGTTCGCCCGATCCGTTCGTTTTAACGAACATGTTCGTCGGTTAGTCGCAGCTAACGAACGTCCGTTCGTTTAACTGTTCGTCAGTTTTCTTTTTCGTCGGATTTTCCGCGATTATTCCAGATCGCGATTTCTGATCAGATTTTTCGTTCTGGTATATCTTTTAGCTCGTTTATCGGAATCAGGCGATTCAAGCGCCTAGAGTTTCGTCTCGAAATTCTCTTTCCGTTTAACCGATTCAAACAAGTTTTTGCTACTGTAAAATTTGACCTAGATTCATATTAGTAAATGAAGCTTGTTTCTTTCGCCGTTTGACTTTAGTTGCTTTGTTCGATTTGTTTCTTTTTGCAAACCGGAGTTCTTAAGTTGAACTTTCTGGTTAGATATTTTATTTGAGTTTTACCTATGTGTTTGATGAGTGCTTATTGTATGCTTGTTTGTTTGTGACAGAGTACCCGGAGTGCGCCGCTTGCTACTTCGAATCTCTAGGTTTCACGGATCATCAGCAAGGCAAGTAACACTTTGATCATACTTCTTTTACTACCCAGTTTTATTGCATTAGACCAACCCTCAAACATTGCATGGTTAGGATCTAATTAAACTGTGGGAATTGGGAAGTAGTTGAGGTAGTACCTATTACCTGTTTATTATCAAACCTTTGGGAGTTACTTCTACGTTTGCTTATATCGATATGCTATGCTAAGTAGACGTGGATTGGGTTTGAGTGTTACCATGACAGATGTGAGATTGTTAATTAATGGTTAACCTTAAGGTGGCAACTAAAACTCACATCTGGGTGGATTGAGGTACCTGGGTATTCCAGGATTGCCTATTTTCTTTTGGACCGCCACCCAGGTTCAAAAAGATAATGAGATTATTCATGCTAGAAACTTCCGTGTGCAGCCGCAAGCTATTATGGGCTCTAGCATAGTTGACTAAGTTGTGTGAACTCTTACAGTGGTAGACTAGCAGATGTAGGGGAAAGTAGGTGTAACGGTCTACCCATTCGTAAGGTGCAAACACTTCTGAAAGACCGTGTCTCGGCCATCCGTTTCTCAAACATCATGTAGTGCGAGAACCAAGCGGAGGCGATCGAGTCTTGTGGGGAAAAGTGCACAAACCTCTGCAGAGTGTATAAACTAATCATGGTTAGCCGTGTCCCCGGTTATGGACAACTTGAGTATCTAGTACTTGGATTATCATGTGAATCTCATCATGTTACTTTAATTAATTTTGTTGGGTTAATGATGATACTTAATTGGGATTGAGGATGCTGTCAACCATTCTCAATGTTTATCAACCACCATGATAGTTAAATAAAATTTATTCCTTTGCAGTAGGGAAAAATTGGCTTTTCGCAAAACTGTAACCATAGAGCCTTCTACCAGCCATATATGCATGTAGTATAGCATTATTTTGTTCATTACTCTCTATGTGTTACATTGCCAGCATATTCCATGTGCTGACCCATTTTCGGGCTGCAACGTTTCATGTTGCAGACTTTTCAGACGACGAGTAAGGTACCTTAGGTCGTGGTCTTATACTCAGTGATGCCGTTGGAGTTGATGGACTCACTTATCTTCCAAGTCTTCCGCTGTTATCGTATTTAGATGGCCTTAAGCCATATTTGTCATACTTATTTCTCTCTTGAGATACTCGATGTAATAAGTGTGTGATTGCTACTCTTTTATAAATCCTCCATTTGTACTGTGCGTGTCAGTGTTACTGATCCAGGGATGACACTAGTGCACGGTAGGTCAGACTGTTTGAGGTCTGGTCGCTACAGCCACACAGCCATGTTAGTAAAACAATTTTCCAAAGACTAGACACAACTTCGGTGAAGGAGTTGGAAAGGGGGATCCTACAGGCAGTCGACTCTGATACCAACTTGTGACGCCCCCGATTCGATCATACACTAATCATACACGCAAATATGTACGATCAAGATCAGGGACTCACGGCAATATATCACAGCACAACTCTAGACACAAATCAAAATAATACAAGCTTTATATTACAAGCTAGGGGCCTCGAGGGCTCGAATACATAAGCTCGATACAGAAGAGTCAGCGGAAGCAACAATATCTGAGTACAGACATAAGTTAAACAAGATTGCCTTAAGAAGGCTAGCACAAACATCAACGATCGAAGAGGCAAGGCCTCCTACCTGGGACCTCCTAACTACTCCTGGTCGTCGGCGGTCTCCACGTAGTAGTAGGCACCCTTCGGGTAGTAGTAGTAGTCGACACGGGTGGCATCTGGCTCCTGGGATCCACCATCTGGTTGCAACAACCGGAAAGAAAGAAGAAAGGGGAAAAGGGGTAGCAAAGCAACCGTGAGTACTCATCCAAAGTACTCGCAAGCATCAGATCTATACTAAGTATGCATTGGTATCAAATGGAAGGGTTGTATCTGTGGACTGAACTGCAGAATGCCAGAATAGAGGGGAAGGCCTAGCCTATTGAAGACTAGCATCTTCAAGCAGCTCCAAGCATCTTGCAGCATTCAGAAGAGTATAGAATAGCAATTTATATTTAACAAACATGTTGTAATATTAACGCCCAGAGATCCTTCCTTGACTCCCTGCGAGAAAGCAATCCCGGAGCCACATATCCATCACATATCTCAAGTAACCAGTTCTAGTTGTAATAGATAAGGATACAAGTCTGAACGTCCATTAGCGTGGACATGGCTATTCGAATAGATAACTTCCTTGCAGGGGTGCACCACATTACCCAACACGCTTGATTACTCCGGCCGGACACACTTTTCTCAGTCAATGCCCGGCCTCGGAAGAACAACACGTCGCAGCCTGTCTACATCCTAAGCACTCCGGGGTCTTTGGCCCATCGCCCGTTGCACTCCGGGTCGTTGCGTGCAGGGTGGATACTAGCGCCACCCGTGAAGTGGATGGCACGATCCGACCGTGCCACAATGCTGAACTGGACATCTGACAAAGCTTCGGCTGATACTGCGACATCGAGGCCCATAACTATTCTCGCGTGGTGGTTAGTGCGTAAAGGCCAGAGGCCAACTCAGAACAAATACCCAAACCTTTAGTGCATGAGGAGCTCGCGAAGACGAGCCGAGACTCGCGATCGATGTGACCCCGTCGCCCCGTCTCGTGGACTTACGGCAAGGGCCCAGAATGCCCGGCCGTGCCACGTAATTATCTCACGGGTGCTCTCCGAGCCCGCCCAACTTTCACATCAACTCGCGGGTACCCCTCAGGGCCGACCCAACTTTAACAAAGGTCTCAAGTAAAGTCTAGGTGACCATGTGTCCAAAACATCAAGGGGAATAACCCGAGGAATCACCCTCGAGGGATTCCACTCGATGTAATCGTCAAGCTGAACTTAGGAGGAATCAATCTCCAGGTTCACACTTGAGGTGTTGCACGACAGAGCCGTATCGCGAATGGTGAAGGAGGAAGCACTCTCGTTGACCACGACCGAATAGCTACACTACAGAATGATCATCAGGAGTGCGTTACGAGGTATCACCCTCGGCACTCGATATTAGCTCTGCAGAGTCGAGCAACAAAAGGGGCGTGATGTGATGTGATGTGACGTGTCAGGCTCTGGTCGTCGATCATGTTGATCGAGTCGTCGATGATGAAGCAGGTGCAACGAAGACAAGGTGGCGATCACTGATGGATCATATCCAACCTATGCTAAGCAGTTTAGGATAAGCAGGTAAGGTACAATAGCAGGTTACAAAAGCTGTCTATGCATCAGAATAGGAGCAAACAATAATAGTAGCAAAATCTAATGCAAGTATGAGAGAGAATGGAATGGGCGATATCGGAGTGATCAAGGGGGCGGGCTTGCCTGGAAGCTCTGCTGAAAGGGAAGAAGAGTCGTCGGTGATGTAGCCGATCACAGTGGCATCAGCAGCGGTATCGGGGTCTACCGGAGAGAAGAGGGGGAAGAAACAGTAAATACAAGCAACAGATGCATGACAAGTGAACAGGCAGAGCTAGGGGTGTTCTAACGCGGTGCTACACGATACCGGCGAAGGGGGAAATATCCGGGAATGTTTTCCCGAAGTTTGGTATTTTCGGACAAACGAACCAGAGGGGGACGGTTGCAGGTTCGCTATGCTAGGGACGTGTGGCAGACGACCGGGCTGCGTATGCAGATCCGTCTCGTCTTTCTAAGCAACTTTCTTGTACAAAGTATTTTCATCTGACATACGGATTATTTTGTATTAATTTTTAAAGTTTTAAACAATTCCTGAAATTATCTCTAATTCAAAAATGGACTTATTGCATCAGCATGATGTTAGGGTGACATCAGTAGTCAACAGGGCGTTGACTAGTCAAAACTGACATAGGGGACCCATCTGTCATAGACAGATTTAGTGAACAGAGGTTAAATTTAACTAATTAAGTTATTTAGTTAGTAGGGCCCACCTGTGAGTGACACCTAGTCAATTTTAATTAATTAACTTAGTGGCTTAATTAAGTTAAAGGGTGGGGTCCATGTGTCAGTGGCCCTGGGTTGGCCCCGTCAGTAGGCTGACCCGTCAACTAGACCAGCTAGGCTCGCAGGACAAAGCGGCGAGTGTCCCAGCGAGGTTAGGTGCGTTCGAACGAGGAGTCAAAGCCGCGTCGAGTGGTGAGGCCGGCCGGGGCTGGAGCTGCCGGAAACGGCGCCGACGAGGAGCTAAGGCGGTGGCGAGCTGCGGGTCTCGTCTGGGATGGCGCTATGGGGCAAGGCAGGACGCGTGGGGGGCGTTCGGTCAAGGGCGACGAGGCGCATCAAACCGTGGCGGTGTCTGGGCCGGAGCAGGGCTGTAGCGGCGACGGCGCCAGCGAAGGCGGCAGCCGGAGTCGGCTTCATCGACGAGGTGAGTTAGAGGGAGCACGGGGAGAGAGAGGAGGGGCGCGGGCTCACCGGGGAGGCACACGGTGGCCCGATGGCAGCTTAGTAGCGACAGGGTGGTGGCCGGAGTCAAAGGCGACGACGGCGACCCGATGAAGACGATGAAGGGGATCCGGCACTGTAGAGCTCCCGGGCTTCAACTTCTGGCACCAGGCGGCATGGCAGACGATGGAGAGGCTCTACGGCACGGCGGCAAGGCGAGCACCGGCCGGTGGCCGCAGTGGAGCGCGGTGGTCGGCGACGGCCGCGCTCGGGAGATGGGGGAATCGGTGGAGAGGGAGAGAGCAACGGGCGAGGGCGAGAGCGAGGTGGGTGGAGTGGCAGGGAGAAAGTGGGAGAGGGGATCGTGGAGGCGCGGGCTGTCGCCCTTATCCCTTCCAGGTGCTGCCGGCGAGAGGGTGCGACGGCGACCACGGGCGCGGTCGGGTGCACCCGAGGAACAGGGGAGGGTAGGACCTGGTGCGGGGGAGCTGGGCCGGCTGCTGGGCCGACCTGGTGGGTCAGGTGGCCAAGCGGCCCAGGGTGAGGGGGAGGTTTTCTTTTTTACTTTTTCCTTTTAATTTCTTTTATTTGTTTTCTGTTTTCGGCTACTGTTTTATTTATTTTAGCGCATTTAATCCTCTTAAAGAAGATGATTACTCCATCAATATTACTTATGATTTATTTGCGACAACTTGAACATTTTAATTTGCGTTTTTGACAAAATTTGAATTTTGACTTTAAACTAGGTTTTGAATTTGAATTGCAATCTGGATCAAACGAAGATCAGCAACAGTATATGATGACATAGCACCATTAGCATGGGATTACTGTAGCATAACTATCCCGGCGTTACATCGAGGCACGTGGGCGGAATTTGATATGTGGATGATAGGAAAATGTGTATAGAAAAAAGTTAAACATGTATTAAAAATGTTAAACTTGTCTTCAAAATGTTAAATGTGTATAGAAAAAATATTGACAATGTATGAAAAAATGGTGAACCTACATTTGTAAATGTTAATCAAGCATTTGAGAAAAAATTGTTAAATGTTTATAGAAAAAAGGTTCACCATGTATTCAAAAAATATTAATGTGCAATTTGAAAAATATTAATCGAACATTTGAAAAAAAATTAATGTGTACAGAAAAATGTTGACCATGTATTCAATAAAGCTTAATCTTGTATTTGTAAAATGTTAACTATGTATTATAAAAATGTATTAGATATATACCAAAAATGTGTATAGAAAACAATGAAACTCAGAGAGAAAACAAAAAAAATGATGAAAAATGAGAAAAGAAGCAAACAAAATCGGAAAAAGAAGAAGAAAAGAGAATGAAAACCAAAAATCTAGTGAAAACGTAGAAAGAAACATCGAAAACCAAAGAAAAATAAAGAAAAGAGAAAAATCAAATATAAGCGGAGAAAGAAACAGAGAAAACAAATAAAAGAGAAAACTTGTAAAAACATAAAAGAAGCAAAGAAAAACCAATGAAAAAAGGAAAAACAAAAACAAAAAAACTAGAAAAAACAGTAGAAAACCGCATGATTTCCTTTAACTAGGGCGCGCCCTAGTAACAAAACACAAACCTGCTAGGTGACGCGTTTGCTAACTTGGTGCCAAGCCAATCCTGGGATCGATCCCCGCTCGCACCATATTTTTTACTTTTAACTATGCTATAGTGGGTCGGGCCGATTACTGTGGACGTTTCAATGAGAGATCCTTTTATTTCGCGTAATGCCAGATATAGTTCCTGCCATTTTCCACTGCATACGATACTGAATAGGAGATATTTGTTGATTGCCGGGACGTGGGGCGTACGTGGCATATCCTATTTCGCGCTTCAAGCGCCCGTTACAGTATAAACTACAAATGGGTGCACACTGCTGTTCCGCTCTGGGCCAGCCCATTCCCCTTCGGTTTTTGGTTAAAAGTTCTAAAAAAGGTGCTGCCTGCGGGATCAAACTGCCAACCTCATAGTTCGAAGGGAACGCAGCAACCACCAAACCACTCCCCGGCTCACGTACACCCACTTCGTTTTGTTTTCTTATTTCGTCTCTTCAGTTTGGTTTATTTCTTTTTTTCTTGTCCTTTTTCTTCTTCCCTTTCTTTTTTCTTGTCCTCTTTTCTTTTTCTTAATGCATAGTTTAAAAAAACTTGAACATTTTTCTGAAACCTGAGGAACTTTTTTTCCAAGTTTGATCAACTTTTTTAAAATTTGATGAACATTTTTTTAAAATTCGATGAAGTTTTTTAAAATGCTTTTTTAAAAAAATTAAAATTCAATGAACTTTTTATAAATTGATGAGCTTACTTTTCAAGTTCATGAACTTTTTAAAAATTCTTAAACTTTTCTGATTTCACTATGTTTCTGTTTTTTGTGAATTATTTCATTTTTTGTTTTTGCTTTGCAAAATGCGATCGAGCGAACTAGGAAAAAAGTGATTCAACATGGGCCGGCCCATCAACGTCGGCGCCTGGGCGCCAGGGAGCTTCTTTGGCGCCTGAAGCGCTGAATAGGAGCTCGCCGTGTAATTCTCAAAAACAAAATGGAACTCCCTATGTGGTCAGTCCAATAGTTGCTCGCGCAGAAAAGAACTCGCGCCCATGAGAGCTATTTCTCCAGCGCGGCTATGTCTCAGTTTTGTGCGAAACAGAGCGGGCAATAGGTTGACCAGTATTCATGTGATTTCATCAGGTGAACGTCACTAACGTATTTTTTATTTTTATTTATAGTTAAAAAATTACTAGATACCAATATTACGAAAAGTAATCCACATAAATTTTAAACGTGTTCATCACAGATTTAAAATATGGTTTTGTAGTGTAAAAAAAGGTTCTCCCAACTTTTAAAGAAAATAAATTATGTAACATTTCGAAATTGCTCTTGCGTTTTAATAAAATATATGTCACAATTTTGAAAATTGTTATACACTTAAATAGATGGCAGTGTAATTTAAAAAATGTTTCATATCATTAAAAAAATGAACGTTATTGAAAAGAAATGCTCACATGTTTCAAAATATGTTTGTGACATTAAAAATGTTTTATAACGTAATAAATGCTAGTATTTCTTATAGTAAATAAATATTTCATATCTTTCAAACAATTATTTAACATGTATTTGAAAAGTATTCATAATGTATGTGAAAAAACATTCAAAACAGGTATTTTAGTGCAATTAATTATGTATTTGAAAATGTTAAATGTAGACAGAAAAAATTTAGATGTACAGAAAATTTTACAACATATATGTAAAAAAAAGCAGACATCCAAACATATATTTCAAAAAATATTTATCATGGACAACCTCTGTAACTTAATAGGTATTTTTTGACACTATCAGAGGTTGTATTTGTGAAATGTTCAACGTGTATAGAAAAAAGTCTATGATGTATACGAAAATTTACAACCTGTATGAAAAATTAGTCATGTGACGAAAAAAATCTAAAGAATACCGGTGAAAACCGAAGAAAGAAACAGAGTGAACAGACGAAAACTGAACAAAAAATGGGAAAAGAAAATAATAGAAGACTAGAGCAGCCCTGATAAAATATCGTAGAAGAAGAAATAGATGCGCTGCCATGCGCTATTTCTCGCTCCTTGCGAGACATAGCTCCATCTCTCCTCTCATGAGGGAGCTACTAGCCCAACGCGTTACAGTAGCAACGACGCCAGTTCTTTTTACATTGTTTAGCAAAAATAAATAAAAAAGAAAAAGGAAAAAATGAACAGAAAATATAGGCCCAATTAGGGCGTCTTGAGGCAAGACTGTCTTGTGTCACGCTGCCAGCGAGACACAGCCCCGCCCCCACTCGGTTTTATCATCGAAGTATAAAATGTTTAATATAACTAAATATGTTCATAAAATGTTAAGAAATATTCATTTATTTTAAAATTTCATAAATTTTACAAATATTTATGTATACTCTCTGATGTATTTAGAAAACACAATAAGTATTGGAGTATTTTTAAAATACTAGAATGTTTTTAAAATATGAAAGTAGTTGCATGAGGGTTGTCGCTTGTGGAGTGCACATAAGGGATAGACATGCAATTGTTGGTAATTTTGCAAAAAAAAACTAGATAAATGTAGAACCACGCCCCTAGTTGCGCGCATGTTACGCCCCCTTGCAATTGCACCCAGGGTGTAGTACATGCAATTGCGCGTGAGGGGTAGATGCGCAACAAGTGATAATTTTGCAAACCGCAAAATAAAAATTGATAATTTTGCAAAACAACTATAAAAAAAGGGTAAAACCGCACCACCTAATTGTGTGTGTGTTATGCCCGTTACAAATGAACCCGAAATGTACTATATGTAGTGCACGTGAGGGCCAACTTGTTGGTGTACTGATCCAGAGAGAACAGATCAGCGAAGAAGTTCGGCTGTTCTATTCTGCCATGTTCACGTGAGAGCCAACTTGTAATCGTAATGGTATATGTAAAGAAAAAAATGAATGAAACGACAGATATTTTAAAGGCGACATATGTATCATAGGGAAAGAAAAAGTAGCAAAAAGACTATAACAATTTGTGATGGGAATACGATGGCATGAACTTGTGGAGCGGTAGAACAGGACAAAATGATCAAATGACATCAGGTAGAGCAAAACAATTCCACTGAAGGAAAACAAATAGAAAAAAGACGATCAGAAAACACAGATGACACGAAAGCGAGGAGTACTGAAACCTCAAAGTGGAGCAAGTGAATGGACGGCTCAAATAGGGTTGGACAATAAAGAAAGTATCGAACCGAACAAGAAGATGGACCGCACGCACGGGAACAGAGATGTAGAATAACGGTTGAACAACATGTATATTGTCTCATATTGAGTGTGTTTTCAATTTGCATCCATTTTTCAGTCTATTTGCGCTGACACAGTTTTTCGGATCACAACGCAGATTAAGAGCTCTAGAAGAATATACAGATGCATGCCCCCGCACCTGCTCGTACCCTTGCGAAGTATAGAAAGTCGTGATTGGGAAACATTGTCGAAGCGACTTTGATCCTCTCTCGGAGAAAAAAGTGATTTTGACCTTTGACTAAAAGGCATTTTGGCATTACTCCTGCGTCAAACAGGTGGTGCTTGTAATCTACCGTGCCACTTTCGTGGAGGACATCAGGCATGTGATTCCTCCCTGCAAAGTCGATCATTGGCGTCTTCGCCAAAAAAAAGTCGACCATGGTGGAAACTTCTTCGCATGGTCTGAGCTGCAGCTCGGAAGCAGCAACACGACACACAAATCCCGCTCTCGTTGATCTCCGGGCCCTTCTAGAAGCTCGTAGCTCAAAGTGCACGTAAGGAAAATCTTTTAAGGTCCCCGCACGAAAACCGAGTGAAGTTTCTTTCCCATTCTCCAGGTGCCCGGCCCGAGCTTCCTCCAGCGCCATGCCACGACAGCAGCACAGAGCACACGTGCACCTCAGTTTCGGATCAGCGCGGGCACGGCCGACGGTGGAAATGCAGAAATATCACTCGTAGTCGTAGAGCATAAACGAGTTTAGCCTATGCAATCCCAGCCAAGACCGAAAACCACGTGCCGAATTCGGTGCATTTCCCTTCCCCGAGTCGCTGCTCCCGCTGGACGACGACGGACAGAGGTGACTTGCGCGTTCGCGTCGCATATCTCACGGGTCGACGCCCGGTGCCGCACCCGTACTCGACCGACCGACCGGCCGGTCCTGACGACGACGACACACGCGCGGAGGCAGGACAGTTGCGTCGCGGCTGAATCCTTGCCGCGAACACCTGGGCGATCGGGTTCCGTACGCTCCGCGTGGGCTCTGCCCAGCCGGCCAGATGGCGCTCCGCGGGCTAGCCCGCTCCGGCCGGTGACAGGTGTCTCCCCGACGGCGACGTCTCTCGGCGGCCCTCGCATCGCACTCGCCGCGGCGGGAGCAGGACGGTCGAAAAGGGTGCGAGCGATCGTGATCGAGCACGTACAGTTGTTGCGCACGTTAGAGGTTAGACGGGACAGACATCTCAGGGGCGGCGCGTTGGCCGCGTGTTTTGCCGGTTCGGGGTGTGGTGGTCGTCGGTCGCTTGCGTCGTCGGGGCGGATGGGTGCCAAGTCACGCTGCTGCTACGTGCAGCAACGACGGTGCTCACTTTCAAGATCGAGCAACGAAGCTGGGCCGAACCTTCCTTCGGCTGTCCCTTTCTCCGGATCTCTTGCCTGCTGGCTGTGGAGTGCAGGAGGACGTATGCAGCTGCTAGTGACCTCCCTTTTTCTTTCTATTCTTTCTTCTTTCTCTCATGGAAAAAGAACAGGGGCACGTCCGTGTAGTTTCATGCCTGCCTGCCTGCATAGACCAAATGGTTGTTTATTTACTTTATAAAGATTTTGACCGGCTTTGGTGAGTCTAGATTAAAGGCCCCCCTTAGCTAGTGTCGGCAAAGTTTGGGCTTGGTTTCATGTGCGTCTAGTTATGTTTGGGACTCCTTTTTGTCGAGCTCGGTTTAGCCATACCCCGAATGACGTCGTCTTGCACTGCAGTTACTTAGCGTCCTAATTGACGCACTGGCTAATTGGTTCTTCATCGTCTCACAATGACAAATTACGAAGTCAAAAACCACAAAGAGGCACGCAAAGGAGGACCATTAGACGAGAAGTGGCCTTGACAGGTACAAACGGGACAAAGTACTGTGCCTTTTCTTCTTCTATACTGATGTATGGGTACGTAGTGTACCACTAGCTTTGGCACGCGTTTAAATTAGACGATTGAAACTTGAAGCGACTCCAACGCAGATCATCAAACGTAAGTTGCCAAATGTTTACGGGTACGTTGTGTCTACAAACAAGGATAGAGGTGCAGTATGTTAGCATCTTAATCGTGGGGATAAAGCTACCCGATGGCTTGCGACGTACGTTGGCTTGTCTTGTTGGCGGCTGACCTCACGGCGGCGCGTACGCTGGTGTTCGCCGACGGCG
>NC_057811.1:175828304-175839392 GCF_018294505.1 Triticum aestivum
GGTGACGGTCGATGCACGTTATCTCCGGGTCGGGGAGCAGATCGACATCGGTCAAGCCGTTTCCTTCCCGTGCCATATAGCCAGGGTGCGGGACCGGATCCCGGTGGGACAGGCAGCGCCGCCGCGTCAGATACGTGACAGTGCATGCGGTACACCGCGGCACACCGCGGGGGCGCGATGGCAGGGTCGGGGCGTCCTTGGGCCACATCCAGGCGCGCCCGAGGAATCCGCCATGGATGCGCGACACGTGGACGGAGATCACGGACGCCATGGCGGGGAGGCGAGCTGCACGGCAGGTACAAAAGCCCACCCGGCTCCCACCCGTGACCTAGATACCGCCTTCTCGCATTTCTGGGCGGCGCCACCCCGAAACCCTAGATCCAGAATTCCTTCCTCGTTTCTGTGGTGGGAAGGGAAAGTTGGGGGAGATTGCAGATCGTTTGCGGCGGCGGCGGCCTCCGAGCCGAGCGTTCCGCTGGAGATGGAGGACCGCGGTGGCCGTTTCTTCCACGGGAACCGGCGAGAGGGCTTCGGCGCGGGGCGATCCGGGCGTGGCGCCGGTCGCTTCGATCGGGGCTGCGGTCGGGGCCGTTTCTCGTGGTCCAGGGAGGCGGACGGCGACGACCTCTCTACGAACAAGCAGGCGGTGTCAGGCTCGGACGACACCGCGCGGTGGGATGACGCGGCGGATCGGGCCAAGCGGGCAAGATCTGGGAGGGTGTGGGTGGAGAAGCAGCCAAACCCTAATCCCCCTGGTCTCGTCATCGACAACGTTAACAAGAAGAAGCAGATCCCCGACGTCGTCCAGCGGGTCGAGTCTTCGAATCAGGTGCCCCAACCAAAAACTATGATCCGTGCTTGATCTGTAAGGCCACTAGCCATACTCCAGCTAGCTGCCCGCAAGCCTTTTGTGAGAGATGCAGTAAGATGGGGCACTTGGCGTCGATTTGCACTACCTTTCTGCCTTGGGAATGTGTTGCCCCTATGTGCGCTTTTTAGGCCAAGGGCCAGGGTTTGTTTTATATATCAGATTCCTGCACTGCTAAGCAGCTTAAGGAGAGAGCTGCTAGTGTTGTGATTACTGTTATTGAGGGAGAGGCGAGTGTTAAAGAGTTGGAAGATGCATTTTCCGATTACATCGGGACGAAATGGCACTGCACAGCGCGTCCCATAGGCCCTAATTCTTATGTCATGCGTTTTCCTAACCAGAGGGATGTGAAGAAAGCTTGTTATAATGATAGGATGACCCTTAGATCTTGTAGTGTTGTGGTTAAGATTGTTCCCTGGTCTTCCAATGTTGGAGCAAAGGGTGTTATGGAAGTTGCTTGGGTTAGAGTGGCCAACGTTCCACTGGAACGGAGGAATGAGAGGAACTTGGCTTATGTCTCATCTCTGGTAGGCGTTCCACATGAAATTGACATGGCCACTTTGCACAAGCCCGAATATGTGCGAGTCCGGCTGGGATGTCGCAATGTGGACGAGCTCCCTGGTATTGCTGAGGCTGTTCTGGGAACACATTTCTTTGATTTCTTTTATGACATTGAAAAGGTTTTGGTCAGAGACCTTGAGAGAGAGAGAAAGAGAGAGAGAGCAATGTGACCAAGGTTGAGTATATGAAAAGAAACTCATCCCATGGGAAGCAGTTTGCACGGGCTGAGCCACAAAGTGCTGGAAAAGAAAAAGATCTTGGTGATAACGAAGGTAACACCTCTAGGAGGAATGTTCCTAATGACAGTGTTGAGGAGGTCCTGGAGGATTCAGAAGAATCTGAGGACAATACGCTCCTGATTGATACTATTGCTCAGGAAGCATGTGAGAGAGCAGATTTTGGTGGGTCTCAGGCATTGCTTGTTGTTGATTATAATAAGCAGAATGCTGATGAGATTCAGGTAGAGAATGTGATATGTGAGTCCATTTTTAATGACATTTATGATATCTGTACTTCTCACTTGGGGGGAAATGATTGTGCCCAGGTTCAAGAAGTGGTGGATGATGAGAACAACAAGGGTGGTATGCATGCTGAGTACATGGTACAGTTCCCTGTCTCTCCTGATGGTGTGGAGGAAGTGATTCCTACCCCTCCTCTAAAATCTGAGGATACACTAAGATTCAGTACAAGGAATGTGCAGAACATGGAAGACAAGATTCAAGATAGGGCTGTGGCTATTTCAAAAAAGAGGAATTTGGAAAGTAACCCTAACCATAACTCCTTTGATGTCTTTTCTAATAATGATCTTATGCTTAGAGCATCTAATATGGGGGTTATTATTCCTGGTAGTAACTTCTCTACTATTGATATTTTGAGAGAATTAGAGAGGGTTAGAAATAATGACTCTAAAACTAGCTCTAAAACAGATGTCCCTGGAGAGGATAAAATGATGTATATCACCAATGGAAAAGGGGACAAAACTCCCATCAATTCTGATTGGGTTGATGGTGAGGAAGATTTGGAGGAAAGTTTTGTTTTAGTTAGGTCTAGGAGTAAGAGAAGCCCAAAGATTCAAGTGGCCATCTCTAGACCTTCAACTAGAATTCAGAAAACTGAGTTAGCTCAGAAAAAAGGAAGTGCTGGCAGCCCTATCTATCATACCAGAGCCACCAGGGGGGACGAAAAAGAAACCTGGGTAAATATGATAGGTCTCTTTTGGAATTGTAGGGGGGCAGGAAAAAAGGGAATGAGTTCCTGCCTTTCCCATATCATCAAAGATCATTCCTTGGATTTTGTTTGTTTGCAAGAAACCCATAAGAAGAGTTTCCAAGATAGCTACTTTAGGAAGATTGATCCTTACAATGCTTTTGAGTGGGAGTGGACCCCATCTGTTGGGAGATCTGGTGGTATTTTGTGTGGGGTCAGGAAAGAAAGGTTTGAGGTTATAGCATGGAGAAAAGGCAAGTTCATTCTTCAGGTTTCTATTTATGACATCAAAGTTAAGAAAGTGTGGACCTTGTGCACTGTTTATGGGGTAGCCCATGACTGTGACAAGTAGGATTTTCTCACTGAGCTAGCTGATTTTTGTACTCATGTGCAAACACCTCTGCTAGTAGGGGGATTTTAATATTTTGAGACATGAAGGAAAAAAATTGGCATCATTCCGTTTACACAGACATGTTTAATTCTATGATAAATGCTATGTGCCTGAGTGAAATATTCATGAGTGGAGGATTGTACACATGGACCAGTGGTCAATCCCATCCAACTCTTGAAAAGCTAGATCGAGTGCTTATGAGTAGTGATTGGGAGGATTTATTCCCTCAAGTAAACATTAAGAAAATTGTCAGGGATATTTCTGATCATAATGCTCTTCTGTTGTCCTCTGACAATCATGTTGTTAGAGTGCCACAACAGAGAGAGTTTAGGTTTGAAATCAGTTGGCTTAAATCTGAGGATTTTCTTCCTTTAGTGGAGAAGATCTGGAATCAATATGTTAAAGCCACAGATCATATTGATGTTTTAAACATCAAGTTGAAACGTTTTAAAAAATTCTTCAAATGGTGGGGCTCTAACAAGTTTGGTCATGAGAATATTAAAAAGCAAAAAATTAAGGATGCATTATCTAAGATTGAGGAGGAAGAAGAGAGAGGGGTGTTAAGCCCGGAGATCTTTTGCAGGAAAACTGAACTGCTTGTGGAGTTAAACGAAATTATGGTGAATGAGGAGCTGTTTTTGTTGCAACAATCAAATGAAAGATGGCTGCTTAAGGGTGATAGTAACAATGCTTATTATCAGAAAATTGCTAATGGTAATAAAAGAAAAAATACCATCCACTCTCTATGTGTAGGAGATATGGTCATAGAGGGGACTGATAATCTTTTGAAACATGCTACTGAGTTCTATAAGAACCTATTTGGACCTGCACCTGGTAACCTGTTACAAATCGACCCTAGCATTTGGAAAGAGGAGGAGAAGCTAGATGAGGGGGATAATGAGATGTTATGTAGGCCTTTCTCAGAGGAGGAGGTCAAGCATGCTTTGTTTAATATGAATAGTAATAGAGCTCCTGGCCCTGACAATATACCAACAGAGTTTTATCAACATTGCTGGGACATTGTGAAAAATGACATCATGAGCCTTTTTACTGCTTTGCACGAGGGGACTCTGGATGTGCATAGGCTGAACTATGGGATAATCACGCTGCTCCCTAAGATTAATGGTGCGAATAAAATACAGCAGTTCAGACCTATTTGCTTGCTCAGGTGTCCTTATAAGTTGATAACTGATGTCTACTACGCAACCTTCTCCTTGTAGACGTTGTTGGGCCTCCAAGTGCAGAGATTTGTAGGACAGTAGCAAATTTCCCTCAAGTGGATGACCTAAGGTTTATCAATCCGTGGGAGGCGTAGGATGAAGATGGTCTCTCTCAAGCAACCCTGCAACCAAATAACAAAGAGTCTCTTGTGTCCCCAACACACCCAATACAATGGTAAATTGTATAGGTGCACTAGTTCGGTGAAGAGATGGTGATACAAGTGCAATATGGATGGTAGATATAGGTTTTTGTAATCTGAAAATATAAAAACAGCAAGGTAACTAATGATAAAAGTGAGCGTAAACGGTATTGCAATGTTTCGAAACAAGGCCTAGGGTTCATACTTTCACTAGTGCAAGTTCTCTCAACAATAATAACATAATTGGACCATATAACTATCCCTCAACATGCAACAAAGAGTCACTCCAAAGTCACTAATAGCAGAGAACAAACGAAGAGATTATGGTAGGGTACGAAACCACCTCAAAGTTATCCTTTCTGATCGATCTATTCAAGAGTCCGTAGTAAAATAACACGAAGCTATTCTTTCCGTTCGATCTATCATAGAGTTCGTAATAGAATAACACCTTAAGACACAAATCAACCAAAACCCTAATGTCACCTAGATACTCCAATGTCACCTCAAGTATCCGTGGGTATGATTATACGATATGCATCACACAATCTCAGATTCATCTATTCAACCAACACAAAGTACTTCAAAGAGTGCCCCAAAGTTTCTACCGAAGAGTCAAGACGAAAATGTGTGCCAACCCCTATGCATAAGTTCACGAGCGGAACCTGCAAGTTGATCACCAAAACATACATCAAGTGGATCACGTGAATATCCCATTGTCACCACAGATAAGCACGACAAGACATACATCAAATGTTCTCAAATCCTTAAAGACTCAATCCGATAAGATAACTTCAAAGGGAAAACTCAATCCATTACAAGAGAGTAGAGGGGGAGAAACATCATAAGATCCAACTATAATAGCAAAGCTTGCGATACATCAAGATCGTACCACCTCAAGAACACGAGAGAGAGAGAGAGAGAGAGAGAGATCAAACACATAGCTACTGGTACATACCCTCAGCCCCGAGGGTGAACTACTCCCTCCTCGTCATGGAGAGCGCCGGGATGATGAAGATGGCCACCGGTGAGGGATCCCCCCTCCGGCAGGGTGCCGGAACAGGGTCCCAATTGGTTTTTGGTGGCTACAGAGGCTTCCGGCGGCGGAACTCCCGATCTATTCTGCTCCTCGATGTTTTTAGGGTATATGGACATATATAGGCGAAAGAAGTCGGTCAGCGGAGCCACGAGGGGCCCACGAGGGTGGGGGCGTGCCCAGGGGGGTAGGGCGCGCCTCCCTGCCTCGTGGCCACCTCGAAGCTTCCCTGACGTCTACTCCAAGTCTCCTGGATTGCTTCCGTTCCAAAAATAACTCTCCCGAAGGTTTCATTCCGTTTGGACTCCGTTTGATATTCTTTTTCTTCGAAACACTAAAATAGGCAAGAAAACAACAATTTGGGCTGGGCCTCCGGTTAATAGGTTAGTCCCAAAAATAATATAAAAGTGTATAAATAAGCCCATTAAACATCTAAAACAGAATATATAATAGCATGGAACAATCCAAAATTATAGATACATTGGAGACGTATCAAGCATCCCCAAGCTTAATTCCTACTCGTCCTCGAGTAGGTAAATGATAAAAACAGAATTTTTGATGTGGAATGCTACCTAACATATTTATCAATGCAATCTTCTCTATTGTGGCAAGAATATTCATATCCATTAGATTCAAAACAAAAGTTTAATATTGACATGAAAACAATAATACTTCAAGCATACTAACAAAGCAATCATGTCTTCTCAAAATAATATGGCCAAAGCAAGCTATCCCTACAAAATCATATAGTCTGGCTATGCTCTATCTTCATCACACAAAATATTTAAATCATGCACAACCCCGATGACAAGCCAAGCAATTGTTTCATACTTTTGATGTTCTCAAACTTTTTCAATCTTCACGCAATACATGAGCGTGAGCCATGGACATAGCACTATAGGTGGAACAGAATGGTGGTTGTGGAGAAGACAAAAAGTGAGAAGATAGTCTCACATCAACTAGGCCTATCAACGGGCTATGGAGATGCCCATCAATAGATATCAATGTGAGTGAGTAGGGATTGCCATGCAATGGATGCACTAGAGCTATAAGTGTATGAAAGCTCAACAAAAGAAACTAAGTGGGTGTGCATCCAACTCGCTTGCTCACGAAGACCTAGGGCATTTTGAGGAAGCCCGTCATTGGAATATGCAAGCCAAGTTCTATAATGAAAGATTCCCACTAGTATATGAAAGTGACAACATAGGAGACTCTCTATCATGAAGATCATGGTGCTACTTTGAAGCACAAGTGTGGTAAAAGGATAGTAGCATTGCCCCTTCTCTCTTTTTCTCTCATTTTTTGGGCCTTCTCTTTTTTTTGCCTCTTTTTTCTCTTTTTTTTTATATTTTTCGTCCAGAGTCTCATCCCGACTTGTGGGGGAATCATAGTCTCCATCATCCTTTCCTCACATGAGATAATGCTCTAATAATGATGATCATCACACTTTTATTTACTTACAACTCAAGGATTACAACTCAATACTTAGAACAAGATATGACTCTATATGAATGCCTCCGGCGGTGTACCGGGATGTGCAATGAATCAAGGGTGACATGTATGAAAAAATTATGAAGATGGCTTTGCCACAAATACAATGTCAACTACATGATCATGCAAAGCAATATGACAATGATGGAGCGTGTCATAATAAACGGTACGGTGGAAAGTTGCATGGCAATATATCTCGGAATGGCTATGGAAATGCCATAATAGGTAGGTATGGTGGCTGTTTTGAGGAAGGTATATGGTGGGTGTATGATACCGGCGAAAGGTGCGTGGTATTAGAGAGGCTAGCAATGGTGGAAGGGTGAGAGTGCGTAATATCCATGGACTCAACATTAGTCATAAAGAACTCACATACTTGTTGCAAAAATCTATTAGTTATCAAAACAAAGTATTACGCGCATGCTCCTAGGGGGATAGATTGGTAGGAAAAGACCATCGCTCGTCCCCGACCGCCACTCATAAGGAAGACAATCAATAAATAAATCATGCTCCGACTTCATCACATAACGGTTCACCATACGTGCATGCTACGGGAATCACAAACTTTAACACAAGCATCTCTTAAATTCACATCTACTCCACTAGAATGACTCTAATATCACCATATTCATATCTCAAAACAATCATAAAGAATCAAAAACTTCTCATAGTACTCAATGCACTTTATATGATAGTTTTTATTATATCCCTCTTGGATGCCCATCATATTAGGACTAAATTCATAACCAAAGCAAATTACCATGCTGTTATAAAGAATCAAAATAATATAAGTGAAGCATGAGAGTTCATATATTTCTTCAAAATAAATCCACCGCCGTGCTCTAAGAAGATATAAGTGAAGCACTAGAGCAAACAACAAACTACTCTGAAAGATATAAGTGAAGATCAATGAGTAGTCGAATAATTATGCAACTATGTGAAGACTCTCTAACATTTAAGAATATCAGATCTTGGTATTTTATTCAAAAAGCAAGAAAAATAAAAGAAAAATAAAATGACGCTCCAAGCAAAACACATATCATGTGGTGAATAAAAATATAGCTCCAAGTAAAGTTACCGATGAACGAAGACGAAAGAGGGGATGCCATCCGGGGCATCCCCAAGCTTAGGCTCTTGGTTATCCTTGAATATTACCTTGGGGTGCCTTGGGCATCCCCAACCTTAGGCTCTTGCCACTCCTTATTCCATAGTCCATCGAATCTTTACCCAAAACTTGAAAACTTCACAACACAAAACTTAACAGAAAACTCGTAAGCTCCGTTAGTATAAGAAAATAAATCACCACTTAGGTACTGTTGTGAACTCATTCTTTATTTATATTGGTGTAATATCTACTGTATTCCAACTTCTCTATAGTTCTTACCCTCCGATACTACTCATAGATTCATCAAATAAGCAAACAACACATAGAAAACAGAATCTGTCAAAAACAGAACAGTCTCTAATAATCTGTATCAAACATATACTTCTGGAACTCCAAAAATTCTGAAATAAATTGGTGTACCTGAGGAATTTTTCTAGTAATCATCTTCAAAAAGAATCAACTAAATAGCACTCTCCAGTAAAAAGTTTTAGCTAATCTCGTGAGCGCTAAAGTTTCTGTTTTTTACAGCAAGATCATAAAGACTTCACCCAAGTCTTCCCAAAAGTTCTACTTGGCACAAGCACTAATTAAAACATAAAACCACATCTAACCAGAGGCTATATAGATTATTTATTCCTAAACAGAACCAAAAAGCAAGAAACTAAAATAAAATTGGGTTGCCTCCCAACAAGCGCTAACGTTTAACGCCCCTAGCTAGGCATGATGATTTCAATGATGCTCACATAAAAGATAAGAATTGAAACATAAGGAGATCATCATGAAGAATATGACTAGCACATTTAAGTCTAACCCACTTCCTATGCATAGGGATTTTGTGAACAAACAACTTATGGGAACAATAATCAACTAGCATAGGAAGGCAAAACAAGCATAACTTCAAAACTTTAAGCACATAGAGAGGAAACTTGATATTATTGCAATTCCTACAAGTATATATTCCTCCCTCATAATAATTTTTAGTAGCATCATGAATGAATTCAACAATATAACCATCACACAAAGTATTCTTTTCATGATCTACTTGCATAGAAATTTTACTACCCTCCACATAAGCAAATTTATTCTCATCAATAGTAGTGCACTACTGGAATCAGGATCTTTGCCGCCAGCCAGTTCTTTGCCATCTGCTAACTGATGGCAAAGAAGGTCTTTGCCATCAGCTTACAGAGAGCTGACGGCAAAGAAAAAACGGACGGCAAAGAGGGTGTTTGTCGTCAGCCTGCTCTTTGCCGTCAGCTAGCTGACGGCATAGAACATTTGCCGTCTGCTAGCAGACGGCAAAGAAGGTGGGTGGCCGACTAACGAGAACGACCTAACGGCCAATTTCTTTGCCGTCTCCTAGCAGACGGCAAAGAGCCCGAAAGCAGACGGCAAATAAAACAACCAAACCCCCGCCCCCGGCAGACGGCAAAGAAAGAAACGCACGCCACAGATCGATCCCACGGATCGATGACTTGGCACGCACCCACCCACGACCCACACAGCCCCACACCCAACCCACGCACACACACACCCACGTTGGATCCCATCTATCTCGTCTTCCTCGATCCCCTTTCTCCACCCCACGCCGCCGCCAGATTCCGGCGATCCCCGCCGTACCCACCGCCCAGCTTTCCTCCCTGAGGTCACCTCTCCCCGCTCACCATCTCCACCGACCGGTTTCTCTCCTCGCCCAGGAGAGCGACGCCCAGGCACTGGTGGTGGTGCACCACGAGGAGGCCCCAGCGGCGTCGAGCTGTTGTTGCTGCGGGCACAGCGACGTGCTAGGGAGGAGCTACGTCGGGATGCTGCTCGGATGGGACACGGGAGGCGGATGGAGACCGAGGCGGTTGGAGCGGAGTCGGCGGCGGCCGCGGGTGGCGTCGGCGATTTCCCACTGGATCCGGTCTGCAGGTCCCCCCCCTTCCCCGCCCCTGCCCTTGCCCCCTCGATTCCCCTCCGGCAGTAATCTCAAATCTTCGCCCAGCTTGCCGATATTCCGGTCGTCGCGCGCCATCGTCGACGATAGGATCGAGGTGGCGTGAAGGATGGGTGGTAGTGCGAGAGATTCATAGGTGGCTGCACATGACAGCTGCGATGGCCACGGGGGCGAGGAAGCAGAGACAGCGGCCCCGCAGAGGCCGGCGAGTCGGCTGTCATGCCCGATCCAAAGACTCCATGCTGGATAAGGAGGTATGGTCCCGGCAATTCCCCAGCGGAGGATATATATTGTTTTTTGATTTGTGTGTGGGAGCAAAATTTGTGCGTTAGTGGCCCTGTGTATATTGCATGAATGCCGACAAACCTCATATTCCATCACGTTCTTGTTAATTTTCTGGCAATCCCAAGAGATGGAAATACAAAACTCCTCAATATACTCATGAGAAACACAATCGATTTGACCTGAGGTAAGAATGTAAGATACATGCTTTGGATTCTCGGTAAGAAATTTTGTAAGGCAACTCCAGGACCAACAGAGCTAATGGTATATATAGTGAAATACATCTACTAATCAAAACTACCTATCACATGTCTCGATTCATGCATGCTAACCACCAGCACGCTGGAAGATCACCTATTTCCTAATTTCCTGATCACTAGCTCAGCCTTGGTCGCTGTTGGCAATTGGTTATCTTGTCAGTACTTCACAATTAGGATTATGCATTCTCATACTTCTCTTAGCTTGATGCCCATTCCCTGTTTTAGCTAGAGATATTAGAAAATGGTTATCGGGATGTTTGGTTTAGGTTTCCCTGTTTTCCAGAACCGGAGAGTAGTTCCTGATTTTGGTGTTGATAAATCAACTTCAGACATTGTGGCTTTTGCTGGCGCATATAGACCGATGATCGGGTGTTACCCCACATAGCATACAGAGAAATAATTGATTCATCACAAGTACATGCAGTCTTTCTTTGGTCATACATGCAGTTTAATTTTTGTTGGCAGACCACTTTACTCAATTTAATTATCTTATTTTCATTTGAGAACATCTTAATGTTCTCGCTTTGTACTGGTAAAGGAATGCAAGTGTTGGAATTCTGGTTATATTGATGTTTTTGCCGTCAGTACAGCATTG
>NC_057811.1:175839402-175840085 GCF_018294505.1 Triticum aestivum
GCGCATATAGACCGATGATCGGGTGTTACCCCACATAGCATACAGAGAAATAATTGATTCATCACAAGTACATGCAGTCTTTCTTTGGTCATACATGCAGTTTAATTTTTGTTGGCAGACCACTTTACTCAATTTAATTATCTTATTTTCATTTGAGAACATCTTAATGTTCTCGCTTTGTACTGGTAAAGGAATGCAAGTGTTAGAATTCTGGTTATATTGTTGTTTTTGCCGTCAGTACAACATTGCCATGTACTGATATATATATGGGATAATAAGCTTCAGTGTATGAAGCTGTTGTTAACTTCTGCTCCCATCATGCACGGTGTTATCCCTTGATGTATGTATGCTGTAGGTATACTGAACCAATAATTTCACCTTAGTATTATGGACTAGATGAATGGCTCCTACAGCATTGCATTTCACCAAGTGAAATGCTACATTTCGACTCCTAACCCATTCTCTCTTTCTTAGTGTTTTTGTTATGCAGGTTGGAAAAAAAGAAGAAGATCCAGAGAAGATCTTAGTAATAAGATAGTTTTTAGAAAAATAGATATTTAGTTTTAGGTCATTTCTTGTAATTTCAGATATGGAGTGCTTGTCTTTAGTTTTTGTTTTGACTTTGTGAAACTTGCTACCTATGGATGAAACTGTGTAATATTGATGAAGCTATGTATATGTAT
>NC_057811.1:175840095-175840707 GCF_018294505.1 Triticum aestivum
ATCCCTTGATGTATGTATGCTGTAGGTATACTGAACCAATAATTTCACCTTAGTATTATGGACTAGATGAATGGCTCCTACAGCATTGCATTTCACCAAGTGAAATGCTACATTTCTACTCCTAACCCATTCTCTCTTTCTTAGTGTTTTTGTTATGCAGGTTGGAAGAAAAGAAGAAGATCCAGAGAAGATCTTAGTAATAAGATAGTTTTTAGGAAAATAGATATTTAGTTTTAGGTCATTTCTTGTAATTTCAGATATGGAGTGCTTGTCTTTAGTTTTTGTTTTGACTTTGTGAAACTTGCTACCTATGGATGAAACTGTGTAATATTGATGAAGCTATGTATATGTATGGATGAAACTTGCTACTATTGGTAACATGTGTTGGATATCCTATATTGGTCATATATATATATGTGTGTGTGTGTGTGTTTGATTTTCTGTGAAAATGAATGGATATAAGAAGAAACAGAATTAATGCCTGTTTGGTCTCTTTGCCATTAGTGGCAGACGGCAAAGACTTGCCGTCAGCGGCGGATGGCAAAGGCCTGCCGTTAGCCACTTAACGGACTGACAGCGCAATTATTGCCGTCTGCTCTCTTTGCCGTCCGC
>NC_057811.1:176196843-176205508 GCF_018294505.1 Triticum aestivum
ACCGTAGGAGGTTCGTTTCCTCCGTTTTGCGGTACGCCACACCCCTCCCGATCAACAGGACCCCGTTCCGAACGTAGGAGGTCCGTTTCCTCCGTTTTGCGGTACGCCAGGCCTCGTTTCCATCGCCTGTTCTGTCCAAGCCCTCCCGATGAACACGACCACGCATTCCGTTCCGACCCAGCCGGTTGGCTCCCACGCGTACCGTTGCCTCCCCATGAACACGACGCATTCTGTTGCCTCCCCATGAACACGACCCATTCCGTTGCGTCCCCATGAACACGACGACGACGATGTTTCTCCGTTCCGACCCAGCCATGTACACGAGCCCTGGCCGTACGTATGCGCGAGTAGGCGTTCGAGACCCCGCCCGTATGTACACATATGTGGCCGTATTTTCTTTCTTACACCCTGGCCGCTGTACGTACGTGTACGTGCTACGTGCGCGCCTCTACTACGACACGTGCGTGCCTCTACATCGACCAGTATGTACGTACACGTTCGCGACCAGAATGACAACGCTACGTACGCTTCGACCAGGTGGGTCCCGACTGTCAGGCACTTCCTTGCCTGCGAAGATGTAGCTGGTGGGTCCCACCAGTCAGGGGGGCGAATCATTTTTTTTTGCATGGACGCACTTCCTTGGGTGCGAAGATGTAGCCGGTGGGTCCCAGCAGTCAGTGGGGCGAATCATTTTTTTTTGCCCGGACGCACTTCCTTGCGTGCGAAGGTGTAGCTGGTGGGTCCCAGCTGTCACGGGGGCAAATCGTTTTTTTTTGCCCGGACGCACTTCCTTGCGTGCGAAGATGAAGCTGGTGGGTCCCAGCAGTCAGGGGGAAACGTTTTTTCCACAAAATACAGTGACCCGTCCGGTGGGTCCCAGCTGTCAGCTGGAGGAATCATTATTTTCCGCGTAATAAGGAGGCACTTCCTTGCTGCGGCCGTGGACCCAGCTGTCAGCCTCTCCACGTACAGTCCACGTCCGATGGAAGTCGTTCCTTGACCATGTTGACCAGGCCGCGCCGAGAGCACCACGGTGGTGGACGACGGCGAGGCCTAGGAAGGGGACGACGCGGAGCCGGGGAAGACACGGTAGTGGAAGCCCGCGCGGAGAGGAGTACGAGGGTTAACTGGTTCGGCTGCGGTGTGAGGCTGTCGCCGCCGCAGGGCCTGGCCAGCGGTGGGAATAGTAGGGGGCGGTGAGGTCTCCGCGGCAGCACAGCCGGCCACGGGAGGCAGGAGCATGCGGCACGACCGGCGCTGCTTTGGGCGGCTGGAGCAAGAAGACCAGAGGTTGAAGAAGCACTACGGCCGTTGGATGGACATCGTACGGTCACTGGAGCTAGAATCGTTCATATTGACTAAGTTGACAAATCCCTCCGTCCCCGTGAACTTAGTTGGCCCACAAGTCATCCTCCCACTATGGTGGGTCCCAGCTAGCAGGGGGTATTCATTTTTCTGTGCGTAATAAGGAGACACTTCCTTGCGTGCGAAGATATAGCTGGTGGGTCCGACATGTCAGTGGGGGGAACGTTTTTTTCGCAAAATACAGAGGCCCTTCCGGTGGGTCCCAGCTGTCAGGTGGAGGAATCATTATTTTGCGCGTACAGTCCACGGCCGATGGATGTCGTTCGTTGACCACGTTGACCAGGCCGCGCCGAGAGCACCATGGCGGTGGACGACGGCGAGGCCTAGGAAGGGAACGACACGGAGCCAGGGAAGACTCGGCAATGGTTGCCCACGCGGTGGGGAGTACGAGGGTTTACTGGTCCGGCTGCCGTCGCCGGAAAATAACAGGAGGTGTGGGTGAGTAGAGGAATGGCCTGGCCAGCAATGAAGTAGGGTGGGGCGGTGCGGCCTGTGCGGCAGCACAGCCGGCCACGGGAGGCGGGAGCAGGCAGTCCCACCGGAGCTGGTTTGGGCGGCTGGAGCAAGAAGATCAGATATTCAAGAAGCAGCACGACCGTTGGATTAACATCCAACGGTCACTGCTGCTAGAATCGTTTGTGGACTAAGTTGACAAAGCCAAAGTACACGTCAACCTAGTAGACCCACAAGTCAGCCTCCAAATCTGTCCCAAACAGCATACAGCCCGAAATTGCTAGCCAGATTCAAATTAATTTTAAATCTAAATATACCTTAATTTAAATTCAATGAAATTTTACCCGCACAAAAACAATGAAATTTAAAATATCAAAATCCGAAAGAAAACAGTATTTTGGAACTAATTGCATGTTTGCTGTATTTTTTCATTTTACAGCCCATTTATTATTACTTATAGCCCGTTTCTTATTACTTATAGCCCATTTCTTATTACTTATAGCCCATTTTCTGGGCAAAATGCATCCCTCCTCGTCTTGAAAGATTTTCGGCCCAGCAGGGCGTAGAAAAGCAAGTAGGCCTACGTTGGTTATTCTGCAAAAAACAAAATAGCTGGCTAGCCATTTTCAGAAAGGAAAAAAACAAACTGGGCTGGTCATGTGCTAAACATATGAAATAAAAGCCTGGGCTAGACGGGCCACGGGTCCCGCACAACCCAGTTGATACCCTTCTCCGTCCCAAAAAAACAAAATTACTGCGCGCGCTGTTGGGTCCCTACTGTCATCCTCACCATGTACAGTCATCTCCTTATTCCTCTCGGTTGTTGACCATGTTGACAACACCGGAGGGCGGCGCCGCGGCGAGCGAACCAAGGCGGAGGATGATGGTGAGGCCTCGGACGGGAAGGAACAGGAGCCGGGGAAGATCACAGCCAGCCATGGGAGGCGGGAGCAGGCGGTCCCGCCGGCGCTGGTTTGGCTTTGGCGGCTCGAGGAAGAAGAGACTGAAGAAACGCGACAGGCGTTGAATGTCAATCCAACGGTCAAGGTTGGCACAATCGTTTGTTGACTAAGCGGACACCAAGTAGCATACTTTTTTATATATAGGAAGAAAACTGCAAGGAAAATGCATTCGTCTGCCGTCCTCCTCACAGGGAACGTTCGCCACATAAGTGACTAGCACCCTTGGTTTTCAACCGAGAGGTCTCCCAGGAACTCTCAATTTTGTCCTCCTTCCTCGCAAAAAAAGGGAAAGAAAATCAAAGACTTGCGAAGGCGTACAGAAAGCTAGTGTACCAGTAAAGAGACGTTGCCGAGTTTTAGAAAAAAGAAAGACGTGCTCCTGTAGCTGGTTCGAATCCAAACCTAGACTATGACTATATATGTAGCTATGCTACTCTGCAAGTAATGAAACTGACATATCCAACGTTCGCTTCTCCTCTTCTCTACTTACTCTGCCTAGCATCAGAAGCTCTGGCCGCAGCAACCATGTCCGTTGGCTGCTCGTCCACCTGCTCTTCAGCAGGCAACAACCAGATATGCGCCAAGTCGCCACCCGTACCATCGCCTGTGGGTCTCATCACACCCCCGCCGGCACGCGCACCGCAGTCAATTGCTCATCGCAACCCGCTGCCGTTGGTGTGGTGCCACTGCTGCAAATCACGCAGAGTCATCCGTCGCATCTCAACCACAATCCGCAACCCTGGCCGAGTCTTCTACAAATGCCCGAATCATGGGGTAATAATATGTTTAAGTGTTGTTCTGCTGCTTTCAGTTGCTGATTTTTTTAATAGTTTGGTTGATGATCTTCCAATTTGATTCGTGCGGAAAAGGGAAGATTCGTGTGATTTGTATTTCTGGGAAGTTGCTGATGTGGGGGAATGCAACTACGCTGATTATTTGGTTAGCCGAGGATTCCCAATACCAGCAGGTTGGGGTGTTGGACAAGTAACTGAAGGAACGGCGGAAGAGGAAGATGCAGAGCAGAAGGTTAAAGATGCAGTTCCTATGATCATGGCCAAGCAACAGCTGCTGAACGGCCTTGACAGCAATGAGGAGATGAAAGATCTTGTGAAGATAATGGGCAAAATCGATGTGCTCTGTAGGATGATTGTCTCTTTATTTGCAGTGTATGTAGCACTCGTGATGTATTCAGTGGCTATGACATGAGCACTTTGCTGAAACTAGTAATGAATGAAACATGTGTAGCAGGCTGGGTGTAGTGTTGTGAACATCTAATGATTTCTATTAAAGGAAATCAGGGGGTATCCCCTTTTGCTCATATAAATAAATAAATAGCAGAGGCCCTGTCGGGTCAGCTTTGTTCTCATTCGAAGATGTCGAGCAAATTGCAGTCCAACAGCAAACTATGTCATCAAATTCAAGTTTCACAGCCAAATATGAGTACAACTAAACAACAATGTCATCATGTTTTAGTTGTCATACAATCACCAAACACAAATCAGCATACATAACAAGTGATGTTCTCACAGCAAAATACTAAACAACATGTTCATCAGGTTTCAGTTGTCATAGCAAACACAATTTCACATAGTAGATAAAAAACGTCTTCTAACAGGCAAATACGACAAAAGCAATGTAATCATCATCCGCAGCAGCAGCGTCAACATCTTCGCCATGTGTATTAGTCTGAATCGTAATTCCCCACGGTGTCATCTTCTTCTTCGTCCTCAACGTCCTCGAACGTTGTCTTCTTCTTGATCAACTCTTGTATGTCCACAGCATGACAGGCAATCTTTTCGCCGGCGTCATTGACGTGATGGTTCTCAAAGATATTAGGAACATCTGTGTTATCTTGTACATCAGGAGCAGTGTAAGCATCATCTTGTTGTGCAACTTCATTAAACGAATTCCTCTGCTCAAACCTTTGCAATACTCTCCAGTCATCGCTACGTGCAAATGTGTCTTCCAAGAAAAATATATGTGTTGCTTGATTTGCCAAAATAAAAGGCTCGTTGGTCTGGTACGCCGCCTTGACATTGATGGATTTGAAATAATCATCGGCTCTGGGTTTTGCGATCTTGGAAAACAGGTTATACCAACGACAGCACAACAGAACCACACACCGATGATCCTCGAAACTGGAGATATACTGCAACTGAACAATGTCTGTTATGTTAGCATACATTTCAGTTGTCTCTTTGTCATACGTATCCATGCTCATGATGGCACTGTTTTGTGTCTTCCTGCCTTCGCCTCGTGCAAGGGTGTTGTAGCGCACATCTCCAACAACGCAAGATTCATAATGTCTTACCCGAGTATCAGGACCCATTGCTAGTGAGTAAAGGGCATCATCAACTGCCTGCCCATCCTCCCGCATCTTCTTAACCTATGGTTAGAAAATAAACAAGCTGATCATCTTATGTACTCAATATATTAAAAAAACTGACAGTGCACTTCAAAAGCTTACATGGTTCTTGAACCATTTCGCAAATCCTGCCATAACCAGTTTGTCAATGTTTCTTCGATTTTGCGGCAGTAACTCCTCTTTGTAGATGCTGCACAACATAGTAATCGCGTCAAACATCTAAATATATAAGAATGTGCTGCAAGTTTAGTAGATTACGATGTATAAGCTGCAGTACTGCACTTACTTGATATAAGGTAGTATCTCAGGACAGTTATTCAACACATACCAAACCATTTTGTCCAAATCTTTAGGTTTGTCCTCTTGTCGACTCTTCCCTGTAACTCGAACAGAATAATCGAAAACATTGAGCCCGGGATTGTCTTCACCCACCTCTTTGCTAAGCTGATCAGCTGTTTCAATGTATTTTGAGCAGAATGTCAACGCTTCTGTAGCAATGTAGGCCTCTGCAATGGAACCCTCGGGTCTAGCTCTATTCCTAACATAGCCCTTGAAAGTGCCTAGCCGCCTTTCAATAGGGTACATCCATCCATACTGTACTGGACCTCTAAGTAGTGCCTCATCAGGTAGATGAACAGCCAAATGCACCATCACATCAAAGAAGGCTGGAGGATATATCTTCTCAAGGTCGCATAGGATAGTTGGTATCTTGTCTCTAAGACGCTCCAAAGCATCTATCCTGATATTCCTACTGCAGAGTTCCCTGAAGAATTGTCCCAACTCTGCAACTGCTCTGTATAAGTCAGGGCGGCCCAATCCTCTAAGGATAACAAGTAAAACCCTTTGAAGTAGGACGTGGCAGTCATGAGTTTTCAACCCTTGTACCTTGTTTCCATCTGCACTGACTCTCCTTTCAGGGTTGGAAGCAAATCCATGTGGGAATCTCACACGTGACAGGACCTCGCAGAATTCTTTTCTTTTTACCTTGTCCAAGATGTACACAACTGGTGCCATATCCCGTGGTTTACCTTCATCTTGCACCTGCAAATCCTTTCTAATACCCAGGTGTGTCAAATCAATCCTAGATTTTAAGGTATCTTTCGTTTTGCCTTCAATATTAAGAAGTGTGCCGATAATGTTGTCACATATATTTTTCTCGATGTGCATCACATCAAGATTATGCCGCAGATCCAAATCTTTCCAATACTCCAAGTCCCACAAAGTGGACCTGCGGGTAAGCAATAATCTCTCTTCTACCCTGCCACGCTTCCTTTTCCCGCTACCATTACCAGGATGGTTTCCTGGTGTAATATGCCTGACCTTCTCTAATTCCACTTGCAACTCATCGGCGGTGAGCCTCTTTGGCGCATCACGGTTTTCATGCTTTGCATTGAACACATGTCTTCGGTATTTTCTAGGATGCGTCTTGTCCTTGGCAAGGAAACGGCGATGTCCAATGTAACAGATCTTGCTAAGTATTGCGTATGACAGCGGATTCCTGTCACAGCGAACACATGCATTGTAACCATGTGTCGTTCGCCCTGACATAGTGCCCAAAGCCGGATAATCATGGATGCACCAAATTATAACAGCATGCAGAAAGAAATCAGCTGGTGGGCTGCTAGATAGGTCTCGAGTGAGAACACCCTTCCATAGCTGTTGAAGTTCCTCCACAAGAGGCTCCATGAACAAATCAAAATCCTTTCTAGGACTTTTTGGACCTGGGATGAGTAAGGCCATCATGTAGTTTGATTCTTTGGTGCAGACATTTGGAGGCATGTTGTAAGGGATAACAAGCACTGGCCACATGCTATATGTGGCGCTCTGGTGGCCAAATGGGTTAAATCCATCTGAAGCTAAGCCAAGTCTAATGTTTCTCGGGTCAGCAGCAAACTCTTTGTGTTTATCATTGAAGCTTTTCCACTCACTACCATGAGATGGATGGCTCATTACATTCTGATCTCTGTACTCCCGGTTCCTAGAATGCCACAGTACATCCTCTCTTGTTTCAGCATCATGAAACAACCTCTGCAATCTTTTTGTAATTGGAAAATGTTTCGGAACATTATGAGGAATCCTCTTCACAGCATCGCCATCTTTCCATCTTGATGATTTGCATTTCAGGCATTCACTTAAGTTGGCATAATCCTTCCGGAACAGGACACAATTATTCTTACAAACATGGATCATATCATATCCAATTCCAACTGCACGAAGGAAATTCTTCATTTTACTGTAGGTGTGTGGCAGCTCAGACGCATCTGAGAAAGATTTGCGGAAAGCAGCCAACATCGCATCGAATGATTTGTTGGTCATCCGCTCAGATGTCTTCACCTGAAGAAAGGTGACCATAGCTGAGAATACTGACAGCTTATTTCCTGGGGTGATAGCAACGTTGCATTGTTCCAACATGCGGGCCCACCGTTTTTCTTCTGCAGGTGAAAGTTCACTGAATGCACGAGCATTTCGTAGCATTGTTTCAATGTTGGTCAAACTCACTGGCTCCGCCACCACCACCTCCTCCTCCTCTTCCACCTGAGCATCAGGCAGATCAAGATGGTGATCTGCTGCTCCCACGTAGTCGATAACATTGATGTTCACAGCTTCACCATGATGAACCCACCTAGTATATGTGACCGACATCCCATACAAGTGTAGATGATTTTGCACAGTTGACTGGGGTCTTGTAACTGAATTCATACAACTGCAACACGGGCAGAGCACATCTGATTTCGGACCACCGTACTCAGCTCTGATAAAGTTCATGAAGTTTTCAACCCCCTCGACATATGCAGCGGAGAATCTTCGAGCAGAAGTTATCCAAGTCATGTCCATCTGTTAGACATACAAATTAGTTCTTCTACTAGATATTACAGGAAAAGCATATATGCTTTTTTGTGAAGTCCAGAAAAAAATGCCTAGGTCGATGTCTAAAGCTATGGCAAGATATTTGGACGAGCAGATCTAAGTAACCAAATATATGTAAAGCTAATTCAGCAAACAGATTTGAGTGCCAAATTATGGCAGGCTGTTTCAGTAGTCAATGAGGCCGAGCACACAGCCATCGAACTATCGAAGGCCATCGCAGCAACAAAGATCAAGTATAAAACGGTGTAGAGCTATTTCACCTAACAGATTGGCTACTAGACCATGGCAATCTACGTCACAATAAATATATGGCAGGATATTTTAGCAACTAATCGGCCTTGGCATGCCATCTCAGCTAAGCAGATTGAGTGCAGAACAGGGCAAGGAAGCTTCTTAAGCAGACCATATTGACAGTAAACTACTTTGGCAAACAGTGCGATTAACAGTGTCTATCAGCTAACATTCAGCGCTACACCGACATGAACGGGGCCTCAGTCTAGAATGCGCGTACCGTGGGAGAAGCTGACCGCCGTGCGTCTCCACACGAACATCGCCAGCGGTGGCGGCGCTGACCGCTGTGCGCCTCCACAAGAACGTAGCCAGAGGTGGCGGCACGGCTAGAGGACGGTAGTCTACGAGAGCGTACTGTGGG
>NC_057811.1:176205788-176225373 GCF_018294505.1 Triticum aestivum
GGGGACAGGGGGGAGGGGGTTTGGGGAATATTATTGGCTAGTTGGCCGAAGGGCGGTTGAAGCGGATTTGGGGGGAATTTTTGGGTGTGGGGGGAGGATTTTCGCGCGGTGGGCAGGGGGAGTTTGGCGCATGGTCGGTTTCTCCAAGTGCAGTCCCACGTGTCAGTGAAGAGGCAAGCCGAAGCGTGTTCCGTTTGCGTGAGCCGTGTGCAGGACCGAACGTGTGTGGGGTGCAATGCGACCGCGACAGGAGTGCTGTGAGTGTACCGCCTTTTTTCCTTTTAAACTAGGTGCTTCGCCCCCTCAAAAAAAATTGCTGCTTCGCGCGATCCATCGGTACTACTACTAGTAATCCGGTAATCCCGACTAAAACGGCGCGGCCGGGTCTTTTCCCGCGCGATATGCTGGGAGGTTGGCATAGTTGGGTTTTTTAGGACGAGTAATGCTACACCTACGTAATCCCAGTTACGTAATTAACGTAATGTGAAACGTGTGAGCTGTTGATTGTAGATTGGGGGAGGGAGGGGCCCACCACCATGAAAATCAGGGGAGGAGAGAGAGAGGCAATTTACGTTAACCCTTTCGTAGGTTCCCGTAGATGTAGAAAGATGTGAAATGCGTGAATGTGTAGTGGACGTACTATTGGAGTGCCTAAGATAATTTGTGTATGTATAGACCCTATGTGTTTATTTTACTTCGCATGTTAGATTTGTCTCGGTTCAATAAAAAGCAGAGTTGGTGATGATGGTGTGCCTGTCATCCTGCAATATAGGCCGTCCGATCTATATCTAACGGATAGGAAGGAAACTATGACAATTTACCCGCACTCCTCTCCACATTTGCAGATAAGGCTTTCCCTCGTTCATCCTTTTCTCCCACAAGATCTTGATCTTCCGTGCAACGCACGGGCATCTTGCTAGTACTCCTACAATATGTATATTATTGTGAAAGTTCATATACACCGGCCGAGATTAATCCAAACACGGCAGATTTTCATTACATTTCGAACTTTTATAGGACAGAAAAATAAAAAGAAACCCGACCCTAAACCTATTCTACGGCGGCGACCGACGTCCTCCATCTGCGATCTCTATGTACGGGGGCGGGGTTCAAGACCCGTGAAGTGAAGGCGCGGTCTCCAACGAGGAAGAGTAGAACACGGGATACGGACCGGCCAGTTGGCACACCATTCCCTGCCGCCTCCCATGCCCTACTCATCCTCGGAGGAGTCCCCGACCTCGGCGGTGCCGGACGTTGGACGGCGGCAAGTAGGACGCGTGGCTGACGGTGCTCCCGTCGTCGGCCGCCGGCGTGGCCACCGCTTGTGCGGTCGCGTCCGCGTCCGGCTACGCCGCTATTGCGTCGCGAGAGGCGACTTGAGCGAGGGCGGCGACCTCGAGCTTCATCCCCGAAGACAAGCTCTCCCGCAGAGCGTTCGCACTTGCGGTCATGGCGGATGTGGTGCCAGGTAGGAGGACGATGCGCTATGGTGTGGAGGTTAGCTGGGCGTTGCCGCTTTAAGTAGCGCATTCCGGTGAGGCCAAGCGTCCGGGTGCGTCATTAAGTCGCCGGAGTTGGTTCCTCGGGCACCGAGCCTCTTAACGACGACATACGAACGGACGGCATGAATGCGGGCAGCTGGCGCCGGCTGGGAACGCACCGCGCGACGGCGCGAGGGACGAGGGTTTTGGTGTGCCAGGGTAGTCAGCTGCGGTCGTGGCAACGTTGGAGATGCCCTTTGCTCACATGCGATCCCCGCATGTCATTGAAAAAGCAAGACGACCCGGCATGGTCTCAGGTCCAGAGGATGCAATTGGCCGCGCTACACCACTCCGCGGACGCGTCGCGGCGCCCCGTGCATCCTCGACGAGCCGGGTGTTGGGGTGTGTTTGGATTGTGGCCAAAGTGCACCTTACCAAAATTTTGGGCATGACCCAAAGATTGGTCTTTGTTTGGATGGTTGCCATTTTTTTGGCATGCCAATGAACTCTAGCCAACTCTAGTTCATTTTTCTTGCCAATGTCGGCCAAATCATGGGCAACCAATACCTCAACCAAAATTTTGGTCATGACCCAAAGATTGGTCTTTGTTTGGATGGTTGCCATTTCTTTGGCATGCCAATGAACTCTACCCAACTCTAGTTCATTTTTCTTGCCAATGTCGGCCAAATCATGGGCAACCAATACCTCAACCAAAATTTTGGCTACCCAATGCTTTGATGGGGCAACCTTGGGCACAAACCAAACATACCGTTGGTCGTGCCACAGCACTAACGCCACCCTCGGCACGCTGAAACCGACCGTGTCTAGCGACGATATGAGCGTGTCGCTCACCGCGGTCACCGTGTCCAGAGGCGGTGCTGGAGCTGCGCCCCGTTGTTGGCCCCAACGACCCACATGAACGGTTGTCGGTGGCGAGGAGGTCGTGGGCCAGCTCCTCCATTGGACTAGTCTGCGCTACGTCGTCCCGACGGGTGTGCCCCACATGTCGGTTTCCCTGTTTTCCCGGCCATATTCGAGCTTCAGTGCTCCGCGTTGCACATTAGGCCTTTCACTATGTAGGCCAAGCGAGACAACTTATTGTTTATTTGAGCCGTTCAAGTATAATCATGTGGCGTTTGCTTATTTCTCATTCCTCTCCAACCCTCTTCTCCATCGATCATGTCGCCCTCCAGTCGAGTCCATCCTCCCGCATACCTCATTTGAACATTCCGCCGAGTATCATTCGCATGTACCCACCCTAGTCCTCTTTCAATAGATCTCCGGACCCCAAGATGAAATCGAGAGGGAACGAGTGGGGGCATGTGATACCTAAGGCGGATTCAAAATTTTGAACCGGTGATCATAGCATCCGCAAATCATATATAAAGGGTATTCAATGTTCGTTTCGTTTTTGAACGTACAATATACTCCCCCTATCCTTTCTAGTTTACATATAAGTTTTATGTGTAGTCAAAGTATCTCTACTTTGATCAAAAAGGTATCAACATTCAACAACGCCCAATCAATATTGTTAGATTCGTACGTACTCCTAGATTTGTACTCGAGATGGTTTCCAATTTGACTATTGACAAGATTAATAGTACATGAGATGTATAATGTGAAAATTATATCATTGGAAACTCCTTTCACATACGAATTTGACTGTATGCTTTGTGCAAGTTGCATGTCATATATTATTACTCTAACATTTGGTCAAAGTTAGCCTCAAAAAACGCATTAGACCCTGTATGCTTTGTGTAAGTTGCATGTCATATATTATTACTCTAACATTTGTGTAAGTTGCATGTCATATATTATTACTCTAATATTTGGTCAAAGTAGTATAGTGGAAGTGGATCCTCTGACGTAGGTAACCCTGCCTTACCCTCCCTTTCGGTCACTTACTGGCGGACCCCATGCTTGCTAGGCCCCGCATGTCAGTTACTCAATGGGTTCGGCCACGTCAGGGGATCCTCATCCGTAGTATACTCCCTCTGTTTTTATTTACTCCGCATAAAATGGAGGGAGTGGTGGTATAATAAATGACGCGGGCGGGGGAGGGGGAGGGACGTCGGTTTGCTCTCAACTGCAGTCCCACAAGCGAGCGAAAATGCAAGACGAAGCGCGTTCCATTCGGTGAGTGACGTGGAGGGTCCAGCGTGCCGGGCTGCAACGCGAACGCGACAAGAGCGATGTACAGTAAAAACCGATTGACCGGTCGTCACCGGAACCACTATTCACACCAGAACCTTCGCTGCTCGGCCTACGCCAGCCACTGCCCTAAAACCACACCAAATCTCCAGCCCATTCCCCCACCTTTCGATCCCCTAGCCCGCATCAAGCGTCCCCTAGTTCGCCGGAAAGCCATGGTGCACCGCAAGATCACTTACTACAAGATGCTGACGCCGGAGCGCCGCGTAGAAATCGCGGCGGCGGTCGGCGCCACAGACCTCCGTTCCCAAGCTCGCTTTGCGGCGGGCCAATCCCCGAGTTCTCTGGAGCCAAGCTACGAGGAGGAGGAAGCCGATCCAATGTTCATGGCGGAGGTCGCGGCGCAGAAGGCCCCCGATGGGTATGAGACGATGGACGTCAAATTCGTGCTGGCGTCCAAGTCCCCCATGGTGCAGGCGGACCAGCGGTTCAACATGGCGATACTAAAGGAGGACCGGGAGGCAGAGGCTCAACTCGACGCGGAGCGCGCGCATGCCGCTGCCATCAAGGCTCTCCTGCAGGCGGAACCAGATGTCGTGGATGTGAACCGGGCGGCGGAGGCTCAACTTGAGGCGGAGCGCGCGGATGCCGTTGCCATCGAGGCCCTCCTGCAAGCGGAACCGAACGTCCTGGACTTGAACTGGGCGGCAGAGGCTCGACTCGACGCAGAGCGCGCGGATGCCACTCTCATCGACGCCCTCCTGCAGGCGGAACCGGACGTCCTAGACTTGAACCGGGCGGCGGAGGCTCGACTCGACGCGGAGCGCGCGGATGCTGCTGCCATCGAGGCCCTCCTGCAGGCGGAAACGGACGTCCTCGACTTGAACCGGGTTGTGCTCTCGTCCGTGCAGAGCGCCCGCACGCTCCGCTTGAACGAGTAGCTGGAGGCCGAGGACAACCACGGTGCGGAGACACACGTCGGCAGCGACGGCTGGTTCGCGCCGGCAGCCAAAGACGACGAGGCCGTCTCTTTCCGCGAGCAGTGATAGTTTTTCTTTATGTTGTTGTTTTTATGGATCTTTTGCTGTGTAAAAACATATATTTGTTATGCAAGTCGCCTGACTTGGGTCAGTCTACCATTTCAGGCGGTTGGATGAATATCCTACATCTCCTAACCCTTCTTTCCTTCTTCCTCACCTCTTCTTCTTCCCCAACAGACCACCGCACGGGCCGTACGGATACTCCCCAACATGCGGTTGGATAAACATACTCTATGAACAAAACTTATGTGTCAGCGATAGGATGGCTGAGTTTGGTTTGTTCACATGCGACAGCACGTGTCAGTGAGGGTGCGTTCCCTTGGTTGGGTTTGCGGCATGCAGGAGCGACTGTGTGCGGGTGCGGTGCGACCGCGGCGTGCAGGAGCGACCGTGTGAGGGTGCGGTGCGACCGCGACAGCCGTGCGCAAGTGTACCTCCTTCTCATTTTGAAAACTTTAGGCAAGCTTGGCAAAAATGTGTGGCGAAGTTTGGCAATGCAAGGCCTAGACCCAAACAGGATAAGTACGTACGTACTAGGAGTACTAGTGTTAAAAAACAAAGGCGGGGTTTTCCTTCGCGGGATTTAATCGATACAAATCCTCGTTTCATGTGTCAATTAATGCGTATTTTTTTCTCCAAAGACCAAAGAGCTAACCATCTCACTCCTCATCGCTTGATTAATGCAGCGCCATGCAAACCAACCTTCTCACTTCTGCATGCATGCAGGGGATATTAATGTCCTTGGTTGCTAACCCCATCAATTTTGCCTCGATTAGTGTTAGTGGCCCTTTGCAAATTGTAATTTTGATATACTGGCCTTGCATACAAAAAAATGGAGGTAGTAACTATATTTGACTTCCTTCCCCATTGCGGTGACGTCGACGATATCTTTTTTTTGTGGTTTGGCGAAGTGCGTTCGACGGAGAACACCATTGAGGGAGACCACGGTAAGTCGTTCGCAAGTGCCGCCTGGAAGCTGAGACAACCGCCTTATTTGCATCCAGGAAGTCCTTTACTAGTACTACTAGGAGTACTAGTGCGGTGAGATGGTTTCTCGAAGAACACGATGGAGAAGCGGAGTCAGCGAAGAGTGAAATGATGGTTGCTTCGTCCGTGCTTTTGTGATTTGACGCCTCACTGCTTTGTGATTTGTGATAGAAGGGACAGGGGAGTAGACTCTGTGCTCTGTAATGTACTACATGCGTCCAAGCATGGGAGAAAGAGGAGAGACGTTGCATTTTTCTATTCCTTCAATCAATCAATTAGGGAGCTTCGGTTCCATCTTTTTGGCTTTGGCAACACCGTCCACAATGGTGCCCATGATGCCAAAAGCTATTTTCACATTTGGCTACACATTGTGGATGCCCTTAACCGTACCACTTGGTTTTGCTCCTGTGTGCTATCTATACAAATCTCAATTATATTGATCTAAAAAATTATAGAATCAAGATTAGTAAAAAGGAGGTGATTTTGCCGCGCAGATGGCGGGGGAGGTTTCTTATTTGAGCAGTGCTACATCCACATAATGGTTTACGTAAAGTTACGAACAGATGTGATGTGGGACTATTTGATATGATTAAAGGAGAGGATTAGGCCCACCCCACCTGAAAATCAGGGGGGCATATATAGATTAGATGGAAAGTATACGTAGCAGCTACGTAGCCCTTTGTAAGTCTAGGATTAGGCTTCTTATTTTCGGAGGACGTTGTCATGGCGGTTTGCTAACATGCGGTCCCACGTGTTAGTGCTTTACCAAGCCGATCCGCGTCCCACATGAGGCAGAACAACGGCAGAAGCAACACGTGGTTAAGTTGAAGAAGATGAGGGAGAAGCGGATTCAGCAACGAGTGAAATGATGTGATGGTTGCTTTGTCCCTCCAACTTAACTGCGGGAAAGGTGCAGCTTTGTGATTTGACGCCACATTGCTCATTACTACGCCGGCGCCATGACTGGGGTGCTTCACCCCGGCTGCTCTGCACTGTATTCCGGTATGGCACGTGGACCCGGTAGCTTGATGTCCCACATGTCGGCGAAAGGGACTAGAAGATTTATGAAAGCGAGCGCTCCACTCTTACGACGGAGGAGTAGACGACACGACGGCCCAGTGAACTGTCACTTGTAGTACTGTATAGTACTATAGTTTTGCTGTTTCGCACGATCCATCGATACAAACCCGATTAAACAGGAAAGGGCGGGATTTTCCCCGCGCGGTAGATGATACTGGCCATACATTTCAAAGGCAATTTTAATGTATGCAAACTGAATAATTATAAGTAACAATATGATATCTAGTAAAACTAAAAACACATATGATTTATTGTGTTAGAGTGTAGTAGTAGTGCTGTATTGCATAGTTGTTAGATGTAACATGCGAGAACGTGTAGAGATGTAGTTTTGGAGGGCCTACAGAGAGAAAAGCGTAATACGGTCACCGAACTTCAGAATAAGCTGATTACGGTCACTATATACGTTTTGCGGTGATTATACGGTCACTTGCTCACAGTTCAGCATCGGATTGCACTCTGTTGACCGGCCAAATAGTCTACGTGGCGCCATGTTGACTAGTTAAATTGACCATGTTCCTTGTGGGTCCCACCTGTCAGTTCGCATAGGCAAAAGGTCAGATAAACACAAATTTACGCAGGCGCGACAAGGCTCCAACCCGTGCGCGGGTATCACCTGGTTGTGTATGTGTCTGTCAGGGCCTAATGTGTGCGCATGCACGTGTAGGTTGAGCACTTGAGCGTGAGAGTGTGTGTTGGTCGTGTGGTGTACTGGTGTGTGCATGCATGCGTGCGTGTGTGCGTGTGAGTGTTGCGTGCGTGCGTGGCTGCGTGTGTACGTGTGAGTGTTGCGTGCGTGCGCGGGTGCATGTGTTTGTGTGAGTGTTGCGTGGATGCAGTTCGTGTGCATGCGTGCGTGTGTGTATAATCACCACACCAGCTCCTGTGTGTTAAAACAGATGGCTCAGCATACCAATACAAGGCCACCTTGTCCGCTGTGCCCGCGGTCATGACTTCGAACCACCGTCCAAATATTTTTTTGTCGTTTGTTTTCATTCTTACTAGCAAGATGCCCGTGCGTTGCACGTAACATCAAGATGCATTTGTATGACTTGTTTATCTTGTAAGAGAAAAGGATGAACGAGGGAAGGCCTTATTTGCAAATGTGGAGAGGTGTGTGGGTACCTTTTTGCAAAATTGCCATAGTTTCTTTCCTATCCGTCAGATATAAATCGGACGGCCTATATTGCAGGATGGCAGGCACACCATCATCACCAACTCTGTTTTTTATAAGAGTGTATTTTATGTATTTTATAAGAGTGTAGATGTAGAGTAGATACAAGTCGACAGGTGGGCACGATGGTAGTGAGATAATGTGATGCAACACTAGAGGTGCCACGTGGAGCGTTTAACTGGTCAACTAGTCATGTCATGAGCAAATACAGAGTTGTACGGTGAGCCCGTGACTGTATAATAACCACTAAATGTAAATGGTGACCGTAATGAGTGGATTCTGAAGTCCAATGTACGTATCGAGAGAAAGATGAAACATGAGAGAAAGATGAAACATGCATGAATTTTCTGGGGGCTTACTTTTAGAGGACCTGGAGATAGTTTTGTGTGCATACGTGAAAGGGGCGTACAGGGGGGTATGCGATGGAGAGAGAGATGCTCTTCGTTTCTCTTTATTATGACTAACTTTGTATATAGTATAAAAATATACAAATTCACAGTGCGGAATAAATATCATTGTGGGCACCATGCAATGCAAATTAGCGTTCGTACTCCTCCATATAACTTTGTAATGTTGTATATATGTAGAAACTCTAAAATAATTTTTTGGCCACACTTTATTCAAAAGGAATGTTGTATGCGAAATAAACGTGAAGAGAGGGATTTTTAGATCAATGGGGTACGTGATGTAACATGTGTGAATGTGTAGTTGATGCATTTGGCGGGGCCTAGAGAGGTATGTGTGTGTATTACGTATTCGAGAGAGGCATGGATAGAGGGGCCGACGGGGGGGGCGTGGGAGAGATAGCACGAGAAATGAGAGTGGTCTAGAGAGAGAGAGACGAATATGACGTCACGACAAGAGATTCCATTCCCTTGAGTGTGTATATGCAAGGGGGGGGAATAGAGGCACCAGGAGCAATTTTCTGTGTGTGTGGTGTTTGTGTTGGTATGTGTGGGTGTGAGAAGATAATGAGACGTGGGGGCAGAGGGTGTGTCACCGCGTGAGGTCCGGTGGGTCGAGGTGAGGCCATTCGTTCGGTCCCGTCCTGCGGCACATTGGTCGGCCCGTGACGCATTTAGGAAGACCCATGGATGACTAGTCGTACAAGACAAAGATAGCAGAATTGTGAAGGATTCTGTGTCCACTGACAAAGCCGGCTAGGATTTGTAACCCTAGGTTCTCGGACTAAGGTAACCCCTTTATCTCTGATATTACTATTCATCCAACCTAACTTTAAGGGGCATCCTACAGAATGCTCTGCTAGAATCGTACTCGTCGATTAGGAAGAGAGGTGTGAGACAATGCGTGAGAGACAGGCGTAAAGATAATGTGCGTACATGAGACACGTAGGCAGGTCCATGTATATAGAAAGGGTCGATGAGGATTGTGCGTGTGTATGTTTGCGAGAGGAAGAGTGCTTGTGATAAAGGTTAGTGAAAACAGTTGTAAATGGTTACGAGAGGGAGGGAGGGTTATATCTAGAGCATGTGTGCGAGAAAGACACCTCGGGAGAGAGTGTGTGAGCATGTGTGAGAGACCACCGATGGAGAGTGAAACTACACGTAAAAGACTGCTCTACACATTGATTAAAGATATAAATTGTATCCAAATATTAGGATGGGATCATGATATTTGCAATTCGCGTAAGGAGCGGTCATTGATCCATCAGACATCTAGATTCTATCGAATTTAAGCATGTCTATGTTATTATTCGTCACAATTGATCCACATAGTTAGTATTTTGAACTCCAGACAATGCATCGCTTTAGCAATTGAATATAAACGTGAGTATAGTTCATGTTGTGTGTGTAAAGCACATTATACATACAAAAGTTACACAATGGACATTATAAATAGCTACCTACGAACTAGCATACATTTGAATTCAACTTAAGGTGGTTTAAAAAATCGAATTCAACATGAAGTCCATTCAATTATTTGAATTTGATATCATGGCATTTGTAAACCATACCTAAATTATGGTGGCACCAATCTTTGCTCTGATTTTGTACATAATAGCATATGTAGTCGTGTACAAAATAGATTCAAATTTAGCTCCTCCATTCCAAAATAATCATAGTTATAGGATTTTCAGGTGTCAAAATTTCAAAAAGAAGCGGATAATTTAATGAGGTTTTCAAACATACAAGGTCAAATATAACGTTGTCTATTTAGGTCAATCCTCATAGTTCAAGAGTACTCTAAACGTGAATGCTTGTGTTTCAAAATTTTGAACGAAGCGCCAAAAGAGCCTCTACTCGCCCGAAACCGCGTGAGACCAATGTTTGGTAGTACAAGGAAATTACTTTTCTAATAACTCCGACCCATGAAACCTACCGGCCCGACGCCCAAAGGTCTAAACCGGGGTAGGTTTGTAGCTTCATCTAGACGCCACGCAACCGCATCCGAAAAACATTCATACACAATGGCCGCCTAAGCACACATGCGCGCGGCAGAAATCGCTCCCGCCCACTATTTGGGACACCTGGGATTACCATCCTACCCCCGACCCGCAGTAGGTCCGAAATTTAAGAGGGGGGCAAAGTTTGTACTTACCCCAAATTTCAAACAAGCGCGTCCCATCTTCTGTTCAAAAAAGCCAAAAACAAGCGTGTCCCAGACCGAAACATGGTTCCCCCCCCCCACCCGTCTGATTCCCCATTCGTACTCCGTGGGCGCCAAAACTACCTCTCCACCAGCCGCGAAACCCCAGCGTCCTCCGTCCGCCACCCAATCCCACCCATCAACCGCCGCCCTCCTCCATCACGCCGGAGCCGATACCCCGACGTCGTCGTCCACTGCAACCTCAACCGCAACGCCCTCCATGGCTAGTAGTTGAAGCCGAGGCCGAGCCATCCGTACCCGAGCCAGTTCAACCACGCCGTCCTGCGCCTCACCGCTGCCGCTCCAACTTCGCCACCCTCCACCACACCGGAGTTGTTCCTGCTACGCCGTCCTTCGCCGCCTCGGATCTGCTTCCCCTCCGCCGACATACGGCCATGGCAACACAGTCAACAATTTGGCCATGGGTTCGTCCAAGCCTGCACCCTCCAGAACATCGGTTTCCCTGGTAAAAAGAAGAAGATCGGCGCGACATGTGGAGGTGACCACACCGGCAACCGAAAAAGGTACTCCTCTTCCCTTATTCGTGCAAATCTTACGTCTCTGCTTGCACAGTACTCATCCCATAGAAGACACTAGTTGATCGCTTCTTCTTGATACTAGATGTTCCTAGTAACTCGCGATGCACAAGGTTTCTCCCCATATACTATTTCACCTTAGCTAGAGGTCCGTCGCCCCCCTGAATTTCAATTTCTGGCCAGTTGATTCCCAATTAACGGAAGCATCCCCGGCGTAACAGGCGCTAGTACGCCTATTACGCCGGGGAAGCAGCGCCTTGGTGTTTATCTTAGGGGCGTGTGGCCTAGAGCTACTGGCGCCCGATCTGGAGGTCGGCCGGGATTAAAGGGATGGCCTGGGGGCGCTGCCAAGCACGGCGGTGGTGTGAGGTCGACGGGAGGGCAGGGCGGCGGAGGCGGGGGTCTGGGCCGGTGGTCGCTGGCGGTTCGAGAAAGATCGTCAACAGTGACTGGCGGGAGGTAGACGAAGGCCATCTACCCGTTCCTTATAGATCGGACGGTTCATTAAAAAAATCGACTGACCTATTTATTTTCAGTCGACTGTTATCTTAGATATGACCACATGTGGTGGTGTGCTGGAGGAGTACCTGCATTTCCTGTGCTCATATATTACAAAATCATACAGAGTAGAATCTAATTTTGTTTGCCATGCAATGTTGTAGAGCTATCATATGTCTCCTGTCATTTATTTTTCAGCCACCTGCTATCTACTACTTTTACAGTGCACTATTTCTGCACACACTTCACCCTTACTCTCACTATTGTGTTTTTATGCAAGAGTATTTCAGACTCTGCTGCCATGAGAGAAGCCAAAAAGAAAAGAGAGAAGTCGCTCCAGCTTCGTATGCGGGTAGGCAAGACACGTTACAGTGCTATAAAGGGTGCAGTGTCAGCAGATGGAGACGGTAAACGTAGCTCTAGAGTTGATGACCTCGCTCGCAATGAACCACCATCACAGGTGCTTGCTTTAACTTCGCGATGTCATATGTGGTTGCATGTTCCATATGGTGTCTAGCTTGTATTCGAAAGGCCGAAGTCGGTAAGATAAGGAAAGATATTTTTTTACATGAACCACCATCCCGTGAGCACCAGAAGACAAATAGCTAGTCAGGGCACTGGCCGAGCCAGTGACAAGCCCAGCAAAGATAGGCATCACCTCGAAGCCAACTAAAAAGCTGCGATGGTGGCGAAGCAGCCCGCCTCCCACCAGGCTCTCAGGTCCTAGATGATCATGCTCACCACTCCAGCCGGATGTCTAGCTTGTATTGCTTCCAATTTGGTTAAATTGCATCTGCTTAGCTTACACATTATACCTTTGAATATGACATACCTTTCTGTTTTTGGTACATACTAGTACATTTGTATATTAACCATGTTCTTACATCAAACTAATGTTCTTGTGTATCCCTCATCAATCACTTATGACGAGGCAGGCAGGCAAGGGGACTACTCCTCATTTAAAGAATGCAGCGTCAGCCTCCCGACATGATTCTCAAGAAACAGAAATGCTAGACGAAGATAGTGAACGTAGCTCTATAGTTGATTACAGCATTTCCCCTACACTAGCATCGCAGGTGCTTGCTCTAACTTGGCAGCGTGATATGTGGTTGCATGTTGCATATGGTGTCTAGATTGTAATTCTTCCAATCTGGTTAAACTGCATGTGCTAGTCTGCTTAGCTTATACATTATACCTGTTAATGTGACATGCCTTCCTGTATTTAGTACATAGTACATCTGTCTATTAAGCATGTCCTTACATAAAACTATTGTTTTTTTGTATCCCGCATCAATCAACATGACGAGACACCTTTAGTATATGCAGTGCGATATTAGTTGCATCTTTCATATGATTTATAGCATGCGCTGCTTCTAATTTGTTGAAATTCCATTTATGATGGGACGCTTTTAACTTGGCAGAGTCATATTGGTTGCATCTTTCATGTGGTGTCTAGCTTACATTGCTTCTTATTTGCTGGAATGGTTTCTGCTTAGTTTACACAAACAGTTGTGAACATGCCATGCCGTCCTGTTTTTCGTACATATTCCATCCTGGTATCATGTGTTTGCCTTACATCAAAGTAGTGATTGTCAATATCATGCATGAATGAGTTCTGAAGAGAGAATTTTATTGCTTTTTCTTGTCGGTTTTACTTGACAATTCAAAATCAATAAAGCGGAAGGAAGTTAGCAAGGCAGCGGATAAAGGTGCTCCTTCCGAACGGAGGGCCTCTACAGTTTCTACTCCTCCACACCCCCAAGATGATTTCCAAGACAACACATGCATAGACACTCAACAAAGCTGTGTTTATGATGAGCACGTCTCCCCTAGTGCAGCATCACCGGTGCTCCCTCTAACTTGGCACTGTTATATGTGGTTGCATGTTATGTGTGATGTCTAGCTTGTATTGCTTCTAATTTTGTTGAATTCCATCTGCTTACTTTACATATTATACTTGAATAAGACACATGTTCCTGTTTCTAGAACATACTATATCTGTCTATCACAGCATGTTCTTACATCAAATTACTACTGTTGTGTAACCTGCAACAATCACTTATCATAAGACACGTTTGACTTCGGAGTGTGATATAGGTTACATCTCACATTCTTTTCTAGCTTGTACTACTAATTTGTTGAAATGGCACTTATGACGAGACAGTTTTAACTTGGTAGAGTGATATTCGTTGCATCTTTCATATGGTGTCTAGCTTTCATTGCTTCTAATTTGTTGAAATGCCTTCTCCTTAGTTTACACATCATAAGCTATGAATATGCAATGCTGTGAATATGCAATGGCACTAATGACGAGAGACCTCTTACATGGTAGTGTGATGTTGTTTGCATCTTGCATATGATTTATTTCTTGTACTGCTTCACATTTGTTTAAACGCCATTTATGATGAGACACTGTTAACTTGGCAGAGTGATATTTGTAGCATCTTTCATATGGTGTCTACCTTCCATTGCATTGCTTCTAATTTGGTGAAATGTCTTATTCTTAGTTTACACATCATAGTTCTGGTTATCTCTTCCGTCCTGTTTTTCATACATATTACATCCTCCTATCATGTGGTTGTCTAACATCAAAGTTCAGTTCGTCTGCATCACGCATCAATTTGTTCTGAAGAACTAAATTGTTATTCGTTTTTCTTGTCGGCTTGACTTAACATGGCACAGAGAAAGAGGAAGAAACACAGAATGGCAGGGAATGAGAAGCGGATGAATCCTGCAGATTCTGCTGGTACTGATGGTGCAATAGAAGGTCAAAGTCCAGCGGAAAATTCTACAAACACGGCATCCCATGCTACACGAGTTGCAAAAAAAGCCAAACAGAAACAAATAGCTGCCACCAAACAAGCAGAGACAGCCCTAGTTCTTGCAACACCTACCACAGTACTACCAGCTGCACGACTTACTCGTGCGTCAACTGAGCTAGCAGCACATTCCCAAGCTCCCTTGCCACCTGACACTACTTCCCAAGCACTCTTGACACAAGACGAGTTGGCAATATCAGATGAACCTTGTGAGCTTCAACAGCAAGAAGGTAGTTGCTGGAGTCAAGTTACAGTTGCATGCTTCTTTATATGTAGTCTCACAGTTTGATGTACACTAACACTTCCTATGTTCGTTGTTGGACTAGCACCTAGGCGCAAGAGGAAACAAACATCAGGGATAATGCTCGATAGGTTAACTAAATCTAGAGGAGGAAGAATGGAGATCCGTTTGAGGCAGGTTTAAAAAGGCCACGTGATGCTACAGAGTCAGCCAAGTTAGTATCAGAGGCAGCGGTTGCCGTTAGGTGTCATGTACGTATCCTCCCAACATGGATTCAGTACAGGAATGACAAAGACGAAACCCAGTTCAACACCTTACTCAACCATTTATCTGTAAGTATGGTTATGTATGGAAACTAGTAATATCGTCTTGCTCTATCCCATACTTTCTAGGTTGCTGATAATGAGACTCCCATAATTTTCAACAGATGAGGTTCAAGTTGGATAGCCAAGATGATACAACCAGACAAGCTTGCACCCATGTTTTCAAGTCTGCTCTGCGACAGTATCGGTATAACTTGAGGAAAACTCACTTTGAAGGCAAGGCTAACAGTGAACTTTCCCAAACATCTCCAGTGGAAAATATATCGGATGAAGACTGCAGGGGCCTTGTTAAACACTGGTCTGATCCGAAGTATCAGGTACATTATATATATGTGATCAGATCACATGTTGAAGTCCTATTTACGCATGTGCCACACAAATCTATCTTCTTGTAGGTGAACTGTTCAAAGAACAAGGCCAACCGTACGAAAATTCCAACAGACGACAGGATCTCGTAGCTATATTGCACACTGCGAGGCTCTTGTAATTAGCTGCTGTTTCACTCTTTTCGCTGTACCATATTATTAGATCTATATTGACTTGTTCGAAATGCAGAGGAAAGCCCGCAAGGACCAAAAAGTACCTGAACCAAATGTTGTGGAAATCTTCAAGGACTGTCACACCAGCAAGAAGAAGGGCATGACTACACTAGTCAAAGTCGCTGTTGTAAGTCCTTAATCCTCATGCCTTTTAACTACTACTTACTCTGACTTGTGCCTTGAACTGCATGGTTTGCAGCTAATGTCCATTACTCTTTTCAATTTTATACACAATTGTCTTAGCGTATCATTGCACCTTACAAGGTTTAAAAGAGAGGAGTGATGTTCCTTTGATCTTGACCCATAATCTAGTTCCGTGCTGGACTTGACCACACAACGTTACAATTGCCTGTTTGTCTGTTCTCAGTTGTTTTGTGATATGAATGATGTCATACTATGCTTACCGTATTATAAACTTCGTCTCTTGATCCTTAGCCCTCAATACAATGTGAAGAAATAGACAATACATTAGCGATGGTGCATGGTCATATGTTTGGAACCTGGTTTTATTATGTACTTTGCAATAAAATACAACTAATATTTTACATGGGTTCACCAGAATAAGTTATGTATATAGACCAAAGCTATTTTGTTTGGTTTTTCTGCCTCCTTAATATCTTCTGTTCTGGTACTACTAATGTAAAACCTCAACTTTTCAGCGAGCTATGGAAAAAATGGTGGAACCGCCACCTTCTGAAGGTGGCGAGGCAACTATAACCGCAATGTCAGCTCTTGCTGCAGTGGGTCAGTACTTGTCCACTAACAATGCCAAAAGCACGTTCCTGCGTAATATTGGGTTGGTTGTTAAGGCAATATCGTCCAAACTGCCTCATGATCAAGATATGCAAGCTCAAAGCAATGTTGTATCTGCGCTCCAGACACAAGTCCATTCCCTAATAGAGACCCTTTGTGAAACAAGGAGAAACATTGCTCAATGTCGTCAAGATATGCATGGTTTTGAAACCAGACTATCAGACATTTGCTATGTTGTTCAGGAGCCTAGGGGAAATGAAGGCGAGGGTTATGGTGCTCCATCGGACAATACAGCATGAAAACGTAACAGTCAGGTCAAATGAACTGAGCTTCTGAACTTCTGGTGGTGCATTTTGCTAGACTGTTAAGTTTTATGCCAACCTTCCTTTTGTTAATAGTTGTAATTTGTTTTGGTGCGATACAAAATTTATTCTTAACGTGCAGCCACCGGCTGAAGAAAACAGCAAGCCATTTTTGTATAGTGTAGGGTGTTCCCTATATTTGCACTGGTGGCGATCTTTGATGCCGAGTGGATGTAATCTGTGCAATCGCCTTAATAGCCTAGCGTTAGTTTCGGCCTTATTTATTTCCTAGTCTTCTTTTTCCCTGGTTTGCTAGTGGCCGCAACTACCATGGGCCATATACGGGCCGTAGGATCCATGGGTCTCCTACGGGCCGTCGATAAATGGGCATGTAATCGGTGGGCCTCGGGCCGTCGGATAAATGGGTCTACATGGGCCGTAATCGGGCGTAATTGGTATCAGCCCAGCATGGTAACAGGCCGTTAACAGGCCGTAGGACAGCAAAGGCTTAATTCTGTCACAGGCATAACGGGTCGTTAATGGGCCAGAATATAGGACGGGGTGGAAACGGCGCAACGGGTTAACAGGCCAGAAACGGGCTGACTCTTGCCATGGGCCGAATTTGGCCCATTAGGGTAACAGGCCAGTAACGGGCCGACTCTTGCCATGGGCCGAATTTGGCCCATTAGGGGAACAGGCCAGTAACGGGCCGACTCTTGCCATGGACCGAATTTGGCCCATTAGGGGAACAGGCCAGTAACGGGCCGGAAGTAATCGAGGGCCGAAAAGGAGCCCAAGAACGTATGGGCCGTCAATAGGCCGAAAGCTAACACGGGCTGGAAACGGCCCATGTAAATCACGGGCCGTTAACGGGTATAAAGAAAATTACTGTTCATTATGGGCTAGAGTCACCGTGGGCCTGTAAAGGGCCGAAAGATACGAAGGCCTCATATGGGCCGAAAGACGTCGTGGTCCATACATGGGCTAGTGTTATATTCGACGGCCCACATGACGTTGTTGGGCCGATTTCCTTTAGGGCCTAACGGGCCGTGAGTTAACGGGCCGTAAAATGGGCTATTTGCGAAGAGACCATTAACAGGCTTTTCATGGGCCAGCCCGTTAAATTTTGACCAAGTCAAACGGGCTGGCTTTGTAAGCTAAATGGGCCAGTGGTGGGCCGTGGCATGTGTCGACATATCATAGGCGCCTATCTGACCCACTGACGAGCTGACACGTGTTTCGTCCGGCCAATAAGAATTTTACACGTGGAAATTTCCCATTGGTCGGGGCTGTTAACGGGTTATCGGATCCAAAACCGGACCCGATAGCTTAACGGTGTTCCGTTACGGTGGATGCCACGTGTCGGTCACCCTTGACGAAAGCACTTCTGTGACGCGCGATTTATCGTCATGGAAGTGGACACTTCCGTGATGATAATTTTGGTAATGTCATGGAACACTTCTACGACAGCACAGGTATGACTATCTTGATTCTGTCATAAAATCGTCATGGATGTACATGCATGACAAAAAACGCGACCTACTGTGACAAACACGTATCATCACGGAAGTGTATTTTTTGGTAGTGGATGTAGTCTTCTACCACAATTGGCGTGGTCATGTCGCCCAGCTGTGGGATTGCCGGGGCCACCACCGGCGCGAGGTCATTGTCAGGCACCACCACCATCGCGAGGCCATCTTCAGGCAGGACAGGCACGACCATCGCTAGGTCATCCTCAGCCACCACCAACTCTTGCCCATGGTCAGCCACCACCATCTCTTGCCCTTGGTCAGCCACCACCATCGCTAGGTCATCCTCAGCCTGATGCCCACTCTGCTCCTCTTCTTCCCCGCCACTCCAATCCGGATCATCCTCCTTGTTGTCTTTGCTGCAGCCAGAATCGCTGCTGCTTTGGCTGTAGCCAGTGGCGTTGCTGCTTTGGCTATAGCCAGTGTCACTGCTGCTGCTCCCATTGCCTGTCAAAATGCAACAATGACCGTTAACAATCGATGCGAGACAAAGCCAAATGTAGAGGAATAAGAAGAGGCAGAACGTACTGGCATCATCGTCGTCAGCGTAGCGCATGCGACACATAGTCGCGTTGAACACCTTCACGATGAGCATGGTGGCGTCGCCGTCGTACCTGAAGAGAAGGAAGTACCCCAGCCGTAGGTCGTAGGCACGGTAGAACTTCTCCCAGCCACGACACAAGTACATGTGGCCCTCCTTGATCACCAACTCCACGTCCCACAGCCTGCAAAACCCGCTGCCGGCCTGTCGCAGCTTCACATTATTTGGCGGATCTTCACCCAGCATGTTCATAAAAGTGTCAGGCAGCCTCTACAGTTTGGGAAAATGAGTGATGTAGCAAACAACAGAGTTATCATAATGAGATGGGTGAAGGGGAGATCTCTCCTTTTATATACCTGCCTCATGGATGATACTGAAGTCCCAAGTATGATACTGAAGAACTCGGAAGCATCCAACTCTACTGCGGTGTGGCAGGGCGGAGTCTGCGGTGGCGGCTTCCCCTCTGATAAGCAGCAGAAGAGACCAATTAGTACCCTTACAACATTATAACATAAGAAATTTTGAGCAGAAGATAATCAACTACACCAAGTTATCATTTCTCATTCAAAAAACAATGCACTTGTGGACATATGATGACTCTAGTTGAATTTATTAGTAGCACTAGTCGTCAAAAATGTTGACTTTAGTTGAATTTCATATAATAACTAATTTAACTTCTTTCGGTCAGCAAACTAGTCAACTAGCTAGCAGTATAAAAACATTCAACTAAAGAAAAGAAAGAAACTGCAAAACGTGGCGGAACCCTAAATAAGAAAGTATAAAAACATGTATTTTTCTTCTTCTTCCCATCTTCTTCTTTTTTCCTCTTTTTCCTTTTCTTCTTCTTCCTCTTCTTCCTTTTCTTCTTCTTCTTCTTCTTCTTCTTCTTTTTCGTCTTCTAAAATAAAATAAACTAAAAAAAGGGGGGAAAGATTACTCACCGGTGGGTCGGGGTGGCCGGTGGAGGGGGAGGCCGCGGCGGGTGGG
>NC_057811.1:176225841-176228485 GCF_018294505.1 Triticum aestivum
GGTCGGGGCGACGGGGCGAGGGGCGGCGGCGGGTGGTGGGGCGGCGGTGGTCTCGTCGGGGAGAGGACAGAAAGAGAGAGAGGGAGGGGCGGGGTGGGGGGAGCCGTTAGTTAGGTTATTTCTTTGTCGTCCGCTTTTTTTCTCTTTGCCGTCTGCTAGCGGACGGCAAAGAGGGGGCCGTTAGTTTTTTGTTAAGCTGCTCGTTAGTGGGGCCCACCTCCCTCTTTGCTCCGCTAGCTGACGGCAAAGAATCTTTGTCGTCAGCTGGCGGACGGCAAAGAATCTTTGTCGTCAGCTGGCGGACGGCAAAGAACTGGCTGATGGCAAAGACCTTCTTTGCCATCAGCCTGTTCTTTGTCGTCCGTTTTCTGTAAGCGGACGGCAAAGATCTTCTTTGCCGTCAGCTGACGGCAAATAAGCCAATTCCAGTAGTGACAGGGGGAGATGTATAGAAGAAGTACATCAGGATTCAGCTTCTCGCAAGCAAGAATATCAAGGCCCGTGAATCAGTAAATGCAAGTCAACTTCACGTTGACAGGCACCTAATGGGTAGTATACACCCAGTGGACGGGAAACCTCCACCACCCCAGGTCATAGTGCACACAATGACCGGGACATCAGAATACTCGACTCAATCGCACTGGGAAATCGCGAGCAGTCACCATGGGTAACGATATTTCCATCAACTATATATTGATATATAGATTCTAGAGAATCATATAACCGGAAGTCTACAATTGTCGACATACATTTCTCAACTAGATTGCAAAAACCTTTTAAATGATTCAGATCCAAAGACCATGGCCATGGCAAAGTGTGAACAACACTCGGACTGAACTCATGTAATCTAGGTAGAAATGATCTTGCTCAATAATGGGAAGGTATTCATAAGCAATACCTACACCAGTTTTCTTCTGGAAACAGAATTGAGAACAACAAGGTGGTGAAACAAAGAGCAAGTATTGTAGCATAAGGGTTCACGCAGATACCCAACTATTCTCTAGAGGTGGAATTCTTTCCGATAACTTATATCATTGGCAGTACAAAATCATCTATCTATGCAGTTGATAGATGTAGTGATTACATATCCATGTAGATCACTAGATTCAGATATAGATGGTTCCTGACGGAACCTCAATTCCGAATTGAAGTACAAAATGCAACATACATCGTGTAAAATCATAAGTTACCATATGACTTATTATTATCGTCGGTACATTTGGTACAACCGACGTAGTGAGTTCCTTATTCACAAGGATTACTCCTAAAATGATGATTATCCATGTTTGTGTGTCTGCAATGACGACACATGTAATCATCTAAATGACGGAGTTTAAAATGAAGGATTTGGGTAAACCAAAATACCCGCTCGTTACTACAAATTGAGCACCTTCATTCATACATTATGGTATACTATGTTGTCTATATCCATAATATATTGGAGAAATTCATTGTGGACAAATTTTATCCATTCATAACTCTCATGGGAGTTCATTCTCTAGATGTAGAGAAAGATCCATTTAGACCATGAGACGATGGAAATGAGATATTGGGACTCAACGTTCCACAATGCCATTGGATCCACCAAACACAATTGGTTGGTACTCAAGAATATCTTTCGATATCTCCAAGGCATCAAACATCTTGTCATGTTTTTTCAGTCTTACAGAAATGTGAACACCGATATCATTGGATACATCGATCAGATCCCCACTATGTCAGATCGTAGACAAGCTTAGTGTTCCTACTAGGTGTGGTAGCCCTCTCATGAAGAGTCTTCAAAACAGACCTCATGGCTACATCCACCAACCATTATCTCAAAGATAATGTTTCTTGTGTTGCCCGGAAGCAAACAGGTTACATAATAAGCAATATCATTATATTGCATATCTTGCAAGTCAAATCATTCGACTGATTTGTTCATTGGGTCTCTACCAACTTCTATGTTCCAGAAATGTGTTCATGGAATTGGTATGTGACGGCTTCTAATTTTGCAAGAATTAGGGGAAGTATCTTTCTGAATTGTTCCTGTTTAATGCATCATATTATACTCTTTTTCCCTTCATAAGTTTACTATACAGGTTCTCATAAAGGTTTTTAATGAGGTAATATCAACACAAGATTATATGTCATATTTTCCGTTTTCCCAACGGGGTTTTTAGGAAAGTATATACGACATATTTATTGTCCTCCAAATTCTATGTATACACTTCATATCGAGTTAACAGAGGCAATACTCATTATATGTTGGAATTTTTTCGCCTTATTTTTCCCAATGGGTTTGAAGGAGTTTTATCAACATATCCTACACTACTCCTTATATTTTTCCCACAGGTTTTTTTTAGAGGAGACTATTTCAAGATGATGAACACGCTCAAGGACAAGTAAAGATTAGGGGGGGTGTTAGAATTTAATTAATTAATGTAATTAGTTAATTCAATCTCTACTTGTAACCGCACGTGGATATCCCCACGGTGTGGAACCCACATATCGTTCCTGGACCGTCGCCTCCAGGAACCGCCTTCTGAACCTTCGCGTCCTTTGGATGCGTCCGATCCCCCTGTATACAAGTGTTCAATCATCAATGGAAAAGTATCTTATTGATTCATTTGTTCGACTCTCTTGTTCGTTTACAATCAATTCT
>NC_057811.1:176228720-176266288 GCF_018294505.1 Triticum aestivum
AATTATACTAAAACGTCATTTTAGGGTTATTACAATAAGATAGCACTAGCCGTGCCAAATCCAAAGGTAGTTGACCCAGATAGACTGCCCTCCTACGACTGATTTGGGTTTGCTTGACTAATTCATGAGCAAACTTGTTGCCATGTCTCTCTATCTTAAAAAAAAACATTTGATCTATCTTGCAGAAGTTCCCTAATCACCATGCAATGTCTCTCCATGTTGCCATAAATGTTTGAGATGACAACAGCACAATCAGATTCAACTATGATCTCTTCATTACCCATATCAAGAGCAGCCTTCGGCCCAATGGCACGCACAAGCTTCAGCCTCTTGAAGACTAGCACAGATAGGCAGTTTTACACCCTCATCTCTGACAAATCTTTCCATGTTATCTCTTATAATATATCCAGCACTAGCTTCACCCGTATTGGCCACAAACGCAACATCTGTGTTAACTTTGAACCATCCATCAGGTGGTTTGTCCATCTAGATTTCCCACTTGACCTAGTCCGGATTTGTTCAGCACTGACATTTGGCACTTTAGGGGAGCAGTAGCATGAACCGGCTTCTTTCCCTTATCATCAATAGTAAGGCACTCACCTGAAAAAGCAACAATGTAAGAATCCATGATGGAGCATTTTCCTTGGTCATGGACCACATCATTTCGTAGGAACCAACCATGCCAGAAGACTAGACCAAGCCACGCTACTTCGGTTTGATTTTGGAGAGTTTTCCCTGGTCATACACCACATCATTTCGTAGGAACCAACCATGCCAAAAGACTAAAAGGACCAAACCACGCTACTTCGGTTTGATTTTGGCGAGGAGGATCAGAGACTGACTGTATTTGAAAACCCTTTCCTCCCAAAGATCCCCACCCCTCGCATCTGATCTCGCAAGGCCCAGGCATTTGTACATTTCGCCACAGCAGAAAACCATTCTCATCCGCCATACCACATATATTGCACCTACCATCTCTTTCCAAATTCCTCTTCCATTTGTTCTGCTTTGTAGCGAGATTATCAGAGGCTAGGGATTTAACATTCCACACACAAGTTCCACATATTCCTGTCGCCCTTCCGAGCAATACTACTTCCGGTCTGATTTTCATCGGACTGCTTCAAATTATTATGCCAGCTTGTACGCACTTCAGACAAAGAAGTGCCTGGATGATTCGTAGTGCCAAGCCGTCACATCCTCCTTCCGTTTGGGTAGTTTTATCTTCAAAATCTCCTCCGCATCATTTGGCCAGAACACCTCCTGCACCGAAGTCCCATTCCATTCCTTACTCCCACGTAAGAAAAGATCACAAACTCTCGAGTCCAAGACTGTTTCCTGCTACTAAATAAATGTAAAAAAACACATAAAGTAGGCAGGGGGAGACCACAATGCTAAATGTAAAAAAAAATAGTAGGATAAAAATATGTTACATTTACTTTAAAAGAAAAAGGGATGCCATCCTGTCACGAGGATAATCCACATTCATCACCCACACGCTTTGATAAACCAAAGTTGAGTACATTCCAGCGATTAACAACGAGACCCCAGACAATACCAACACGCTTTAATTAAGCAGCTAATCATATAGCCCCTCCTGCTCCCAGCCGTCCACGAGGAAATCTACCATTTCCTGCCATTGGAAAACCAAAAAGATGAGTAAAGACAATGCAAAGTGTAACATGCTATGAGGTTTGCAGGAGATCTTACACCAAGAGGGATCGGCTGTGCAAATGTCTTGGTGCTTCCTAGCAGGCTCTCATACGTAGCATTCCAACTACAGTCAACAGGCATATGCATGACAAAGGGACCAGCGCCAATCTCAAACAGTTGTTGCAAAAAAGACACCACCAGGAACTAAAACTAATGTCTAATACTTCAAAGTTTACATGAGATTCCAGAAAAGGTGTTACACAAGATTCTGCACTCTTGGAAATCACTAGTCAAAACCGAACTGACAAAACCAACAGATTGATGATACATATAACATATCCTCGAATCAAAGTGAGCCACAAATTATGATAGCCGGTCAGGAGAATGCCAGAAATTGAGTACACAACTTCAAGCAGGTAAGGTATTTAACGCTATGATAGACTAGTAGACTGTTTTGGTTATTGCAAAATCTTCCGAATATTCAAGATCTTTGAGGCTCCATTAGAACAAATAAAATGCATGAAAGTTACCCTATTTTTGGCTCCCGGGTCTTTTGACGCTGAGAATTAAGCCTTCTGTTTCCAACCCACTGCTGTCTAGTCTGGTTCCAGAGTAGAAGACCTACAGAATTGGAAAAAAAAATTGTCGGTTAAACTAGTGTTTTGGCTGGCTGAGTAACCACTGTCAGCAATTTCAAGATCATAAAGCACAGCTAACAACAGCAATTAGTCATAAATAGAGTAACATCACTACAAAGTCAGCACAACTACTGCGTATAGCCATATAAGATTATCATTTGTGAACACATCGTGACATAGTGTGTCAAGGAAATAATAGTCCTTGTTTGATGATCAAGATGAAAAATACAAAGAGAGTGCTTTTGTTACTCCATATATGTATTGCTTGCTAAGAATTTTTGCCTACTCTGGGAACCTCTTTTCCTTCAATCATGTTGCGGTTGGATATTTCAGTTAATTCAGAGGAGCTGTTGATGCTGCACATGTTACATATGTGAAGTTGTGTTTCTTGTTGCCCTTTTCGTTCTACCATTGCCTTTTCTCATGTTTTATATCTTTTGACGCTGATTTTGTATATTGATTTGTTCAGGCAGGGGATCAAGGTTTTCTCAATTCATATTATATTCATTTTGCCAATTCCCGTGTTTATGATGCAATAAAACCTTTAACGCCTTAACATCACCAACACCTTCCCACATGGTATAATGTTGATGCCGGTCTTTACATGCTTGCCAGTAAGGTCCACATTCACGCACAGATCATGTATTTTTGTGGCATCCTCTGATACTGACGGTTTTGTTACTACTAGATAATTGATTGTTTTAGAAAAACAACAGCATAGCATTAGGATCCCTGAATAAAGTATACTCGATCCAGCATTTAAATTTACTAGAAGGGTTGGGCGCGCTTCGCTGCACCGTTGTTGTTGTTGTTGTTGGGATTTCATATAAAGATAAAAGTTGGTTTGTCGCGTGGGGAAGATGATGAAGTGTTTTCTTTTATAATGCAGTGTTTTAGTGGGCTTTCTTGGCGGTGTGATTGTATGTTATCTGCTAATCAACCAATACTTATGTGGGGAAGTTTCTTGCGTTGGTGGCCGCTTGTACTATACGCATGTATTATATTAGTGTTATAGTTCAGATGTTGGCGCTTCTTTTTTAGATGGTGAGAGGCTGCACGGGACTGATGTGTTTTTACAGGCTGGTTGCTACCGATTAATTTGAGAAATAGTGGAGCCACTCAAAATCGTGAATCAAATCCAAAATTAAATCTATGTTTTTAAGGCGACGCTTTGCTTTAAGGCGCTGGGGGGGCGCCTCCTTACAGACGCCTTAAAAACATAGAATTAAATGCCTGAATTGAATGAAAGAGCTCATTGAGAAATAGTTGACCTGGTCAAATCGTGAACTAAATCCAAAATTGAACACCTCAATTTAATAGGAGGGCTCCAAAATTAGGGAGCATAGTGTATTAGATGATTCTCTTCTCATGGTAACAAAGAAACAAAACAAATCCTTATAATTTTATTAATAATCTAGCTTGCATAATTATTTATTACTTGCTATAAGCCATAACCTAACTAAAGGTATATGGAAGTGAGAGGGACATGCATTGTGGAAGGTTAGATTTTTTTACCTTGATTTACAAACTCATTTGGGTTGCTGCTACTTCCAGCTCCATGCTGCTCACTAGATTGTGCTGCTGTGCTGATGGAAGACATACTACGGTGTGACTGCAAGGCACTGTTCTCCATTTCACGTGGACTTGTACTCCAAAAATCTTCAGACAAACTACGATGTTTTATCGAGCGCCCTTGAATCCTTAAACCTTTAGAAGGCTCATCAACAGCTGTTATAGGAGTAGACTTCGCACATCCAAAACAATTTCTGCTCTGTTGCAAACCAGGATTGACCAATAAATGATTAGAACCAAGTATTTGAGAGAAGTTGCAAAAAAATGGAAACAAGAAAATGCTTGTGTAAAACCTATTGTGAGATCAACTTCCACTCCAAGCTTATAATAAGGTTTTACAGTAGTTGCCTGGTTTTCCATTGTGATTACATGAAACATGTCCACAATTGAGGAAAGCTAGAATGCATTAAACAAAACATTAAAACAAAATCTAACTTGGGTGTCAATCATTTAAATAGTATCTACAGAATATGTGTTCATTTAAAACATTTGAAACTTCTCTCATTTGATATCGAATCGGTTATGATTCTATGCACATTTAAAACTGGATTAAGAATAAGTGATCATTCGGACTTGATACTCATGTGGTGAAAAAGACGCTACACTAGATCTGCACATGCTGACTGACAATATCCAAAAATGTCTTGTTTTTGGAGTTCAGTAATTAACGAAGGTTATCATATTGATATTTGAGCACATGGCAAACATCAGCAACTCTGGTGCATTCCCGTCAAATTTGGAAAGTTGTTAGCTAGATATGTTGAAGATGAATCTATGTTTTTTTAAAGGAAAACTATATACATGATAATACTCAGCAGTATACTCACATTCTTAAGCTTAAGTTTACTTAGAAATATCAGCCAATCTAAGCAACTAGTTACAGGATTGATATTTTGTCTTTTCTAGTTCCGCAAACAAATACAAAATTCAATATCACTGGACCAAGCAAAACATCGATTTATGTTTCCCTGTTCCGTGCAAGCAGAATTATGCTAAACCTCCCTAGAAAGCCACTGTCTGGAGGCTTCAGGGGCAGGAAAGAACAAGGAGCTACAAGGAACCTAACAGCAGACCAAAAGTATCAGTCTATAAACAGACTTGCTGGAAAACCACCGAACATTCCTTGGGCAGGTAATGACCACGAACAAAAAGACATGGTACCATATCAAGCAATCATTCAGGTCGAGTTCAAACAGCTGACCCCTCCCGGTAACCAATTATTTCTGACCAACAGGAGCTGATCAGGTAAGTGAATACAGAGACCTTAAATGCATGGCTAAAACCTATCTAATAACAGAGACCATTGGAGATTGGCACCACTATCATGAACACATTTCATCATATGAACCGCAGCAACCGACCGCCTACACGCCAATAAAAAAAATCACCTTTGTCTCATCGCAGTAGGCTAACTCTGAGAAACTACCGAGAATCACAAAATCATCCGAACCAAACGGGAGCGCTGATCCACTTCCCGCGCGATACGATACAGGTCTCCTCTAATAACCTGAGACGGAGCAATCGCGCGGCAGCAGAGCGCCCAGCGGGCATGAACAAGGCGAGCGAGAGATGGAGCGAGGTGGATAGGCAGGGAGTCGTACCCCACGCAGGCGACGAGGCGGCGCACCCACGAGGAGAGCGACCCGCAGCCTAGCAGCATAGCATCCGGCTCACCGTCGAAGGAGGCGCACGCACGGTCCCCAGCCCCGCCGCCGCCGCCGCTGCCGCAAACCCTAACCCTAGAACCACCCGCCCGTCCGGGGGATCCGCTACCTCGCCTGGGTTCCCTCGCTCGCACGCACGCACGCACCGTTGCTCTCAGTCGCTCTTTTTTTCTCTCTCCTTGGAATTGGAATTTCGATCGACGGGAGGAGGTCGGGGGGATTAGGACATTATTAGGTGGCGGCTTTCTTCTCCCTTATCTGCTTTTGGGTTTGTGCGCGGAGTGGGGGAGAATCATTGCAGTTGGTTGGCGTTGCTGTGCTGGGCTAGCTTTTTTTTTCTTTTTTCTTTGGAGCTACGTTGCGTTGCTAGGCTAGCTAGGCGCCCGGCAGGGGGAGATCCCGCGTGCACGTGCCCAAATTGCTCCGCGTGTGCAGGCGAAAGTGGTAGCGCCCGTGCGAGGGTGACAGGTGGGGCCTCCCGCGGGGATTCGTTGGAGCCCGGATCAGTTGAGAGCTAGTCGTCCTGGCTAGGCTAGGATTACTTTCTTTTAGGGACTAGGATTAGCTTGGCTTGGAAATTTTTGAAACCTGACGTGCAAGCCTGCTACTGGTATTACGTGCTAGGGAGACTTGAACACCTTGAAATGTGATCACCATATTATCTTTTACAAGAGTATCAATAATCTCTACAAATGAATCTTTTATTCACTTCACACATCTTACTTTTAACTAGTTTGGCTATATGATGGACAACACAATTAGCCTCTCTAGAAGCATGCTAAAAATAATATGCAAGAAATCACAAGCAAGGATATATATCATCTAAAATTATCGCCGATAGATCGAAAGAGAGACCTCCATTCTTAGTTTTCTCTGTCACTTTGATGTCGTCGGAGTCCACGTCTATGCGGTTACACCCGATTGGAGTTGCCAAATTGAGACCAAATTTTAAGGCATGTTTCTCGGTCATAAGCGCATCTCCGCACCAATCGATTTTTCCGTTTTCAGCCGCGATGAATCTGCCATTCGAGTCTCTGATGACAGTGTCATACGAGCCCTTGAGTAAGTCTGTGTAAGAAGCCCCATCCACGTTTAGCTCCTTGGTCTTTCTCAACCATGGCGCTTGATCGTCACCATTGCATCACTTGCCATAGTATAGTTAGCAACCAAAACTCTAATTCCATTACTAGGAGCTTAGGTTCTTGAACCTTTTCATTATGCACCAATTTTCTTCTCTCCTGCCATAAATACCACGAACCAATAGCAATTGCTTTCGTTGAATTTCCTAGACTGAGGACCACACATTCTTCAGCTGGTTGTAGCAATAAATATTCTGGCAGAGCTTCTCCCGGATGATCCACATCGCATGCTTTATCAATAGCAAAGTCCAAACCCAGTAACCGCAATACCTCTTTAGCTTTTGCACAAGTGAATAACATGTGTTTGGTATCCTTCGCTCATATACCTCTTTAGCTTTTGTCCACTGACTTTTATATGTCAGTTAGCCAAAGTGACACGACATGGTGGTGATCCTAACAAAGTTCGCCAAAGGGAAACTTTAGCCTTGGCAGGACAACTTAAGCTCTATATCGTTCCCATATTAGTGAATTCTGTGAGGGTTCGACTGTATTTTCTCCTAGTATTTTATGTCCATATTGGTCGTGCCACTCCGCAAAGTATGCCGATCTCACTAAGAATCTCTCGTTATTGCATAAGTTCCATGCTACGAACTCCAACATATCAAAATTCAGGCAACGGAATCGAAGGATCCGTGCCACATCAAGTTGCCAGAATGTTTGAGAAACCAACTCTTCATCCCAATGACCCATAACAGGGCCAATGAAATCACTTAATTTTGATAGTAAATTGCCTCCACGAGATGTGATCACTTTCCTGGTAGGTGAGTTAAGGATCCATTCATCATCCCAAACATTGACGACAACCATCACCGATCCTCCATATATGACCTCTTTTTAATGTCTGCACCCCCAACACAATACTTTGCCATGTGAACTTATTACAATACTTCGCCTCTCTTGCTGGATCGAAAAGGCGAGAACGTCATCAAGCTGAACGTGTGCTGAACGCGGAGGTGCCGTATGTTTGGTACTTGTTCGGGACGGATCGTGAAGGTGTACAACTACATCAACCGCGTTGATAAACACTTCCGCTTAGCGGTCTGCAAGGGTATGTAGATGCTCTCCCCTCTCGTAGCTATGCATCTCCATGGATAGATATTGCGTGTGCGCAGAACTTTTTTTGTTTTCCATGCAACGTTCCCCAACAGTGGCATCATGAGCCAGGTCTATGCGTAGATGATATGCACGAGTAGAACATAAAGGAGTTGTGGGTGGTGATGTTCATACTGCTTACCACCAACGTCTTATTTTGATTCGGCGGCATTGTGGGATGAAGTGGCCCGGACCGACCTTACATGTCCACGCACATGAGACCGGTTCCACCGACTGACATGCAACTTGTTTTGCATAAAAGTGGCTTGTGGGTGTCTGTTTCTCCTACTTTAGTTGAATCAAACTTGACTGCGGACGGTCCTTGAAGAAGGTTAAAACAGCAACTTAATAATCACCGTTGTGGTTTTTGCGTAGGTAAGAACGGTTCTTGCTAGTTGCCCGTAGCAGCCACGTAAAACTTGCAACAACAAAGTAGAAGACGTCTAACTTGTTTTTACATGGCATGTTGTGATGTGCTATGGTCAAAATATGATGTGATATATGTTGTTGTATGAGATGATCATGTTTTGTAATAAGTTCACGACTTGCATGTCGATGAGTACGACAATCGGCGGGAGCCTTAGGGTTGTCTTTAATTATTGTATGACCTGCGTGTCAATCACTAAGCGCCATGTAATCGCTTTACTTTATCACTATGCATTAGCAATAGTTGGCGAGACGACCCCGACGATATGATGGAGATCAAGGTGTCATGCCGGTGATGATGGAGATCATGTCGATGCTTTGGAGATGAAGATCAAACGCACAAGACGATGGCCATATCATGTCACATATTTTTGATTGCATGTGATGTTTATCCTTTATGCATCTTATTTTGCTTAGAACGACAGTAGCATTATAAGATGATCCATTTACTTAATTTCAAGATAAAAGTGTTCTCCCTGAGTATGCACCGTTGCTAAAGTTCATCGTTTCGAAGCACCTCGTGATGTTCGGGTGTGATAGACTCTACGTTCACATACAACGGGTGTAATGTAGTTCTACACATGCAGAGTACTTGGGTTAACCTTGACGAGCCTCGCATGTACAGACATGGTCTCCGAACACTAAAGACCGAAAGAACGTGAGTCATATAGTAGATATGATCGACATAAAGATGTTCACCGTTGATGACTACCCCATCTCACGTGATGATCGGACATGGGTTAGTTGATTTGGATCATGTATCACTTAGAAAACTTGAGGGATGTTGATTTAAGTGGGAGTTCATTAGTAATTTGATTATTTAAACTAAAATTTATCATGAACTTAGTCTTAATAGTTTTTGCATATCTATGTTGTAGATCAATGACCCGTGCTACCGTTCCCTTGAATTTTAATGCTTTTCTAGAGAAAGCTAAGTTGAAAGATGATGGTAGCAACTACACGGACTGGGTCCATAACTTGAGGATTATCCACTACTGCAGGATGGTCCAAACGCGATACTACGATCAGAGACCCTTCGACGAAACTGTGTGATGCCATAATTGCAAACGGTGGTGTAAAAAACCGTCAAAAAAGGTGCAAAAGGTTTGCGATGATAGATGCATCAAACACGGTTCAGAATTTAGTTGCGTGTGCGATGCAGGGCATACGGTTCAGCTCAATGAACTATTTTTGATGAGGATGCACAAAAGAAACGGGCAGCCAGATGAAGGCGTGTGCGATATACAGCATACGGTTCGCTGGGATGAACTGTGTGTGATTAGGCAACACAATGGAAACGGTTCAACTGAACAAGATGTGTGTGATACGCGGCAAACAGGTCCGTAATCTGAAATGTGTGCGAAGACCAATAATAACACAGCCGATTGCTGCTAATAAGTCGTGTGAATTGCTCTGTCTACAGTAGAATAACATGTATATATATATATAACCGAAATAAACATCCAATTACATAAGTGACTATACAGATCATTCGCACACATCTCAATAAACAATTGCATGCATTCTAAAGTAGGAGAAACGATAGTCTAGTCATCTACTTCTTGTGATGCTCCCGCCACTGCTATGTGGCTCGATCCCTCGTCTGGGTCAAGAAGAAGACAGTTCCTCATGTCAACGATCCGCCTGTACATCTCGTAGCTTGTGTACGCGTCCATGGCCGCGTACTTGACATGTTGTTCATCCAGTCTCTTATGCCACACACTGTGCCAGGCGTTCTTGTCCTTATTGCTCTCTTGCTTCATCTTCGCGTAGTAGGGGTCGATGATGGCCAAGGCGAGGTCAATCAGGGAGTTCAGTTTGCTTTTGCCGGTGCCCCAGACCTTGTAGTGGTGCTGGATGTTGACAAAATTCGGGCATTTCAAGTCCGAAACCTTGAGCGCTCTTAGATCGTTGGTGGTGTCCACCGTAGCGAAACCGTAGTCGGAGCTCTTGATAAACCTGGAGAAATGCCCGCAAGGCCTTGTGGCAAGGTGGAAGTGGTAGACGAGGACGTCATGTCGCACGCACAACTGGGCGATGGCAACCTTCTGATCGTGCCCGGCACGACCGATGGTGTACTCGAGGTCGAAGCCGACCACTCGGTACTTGTCCTCGGCAAGGAACTGCTCCATAGTTTGGATGGAGCTCTCCACCGAGACCGGATCGTTTGTGTATACCACCGAGAGGGCCTTCCCCCTCACGTGGGTGTTCACTACGTGATGCGTGGTGAACTGCCCGCCGTTGTCATCGGCGGCCGCTGGGAGCGCCATTGGAGCCATGGGGAGCACCATTGGAACCGCTAGATGTCCTCTCTGTATGTGTCCTCGTGGGTGTGCTTATTGTGACGTGTGAGACGAGATATGAAGGTAAATGGCCGCAGGAATAAAAGGGGGCTGGGCGGCGTGGATTCTCGGCGCGTCCGCATGGCAGTTTTTGCAGCGGGTAACTGCATCGTCGCGCCGCGCCCGGCGCAACCGCTTGCACACGAACGTGCGTGATCGTGCGCCGGCCCAAAACACTGGCAGCGCGCGTGGAGGGACGAGGGCAGAGCACCCGGAGGGACGCGAGAGCAGAGCGCGCGCGGCGGGACGCGAGCAGAGCGCGCCGCGGCCGCCTGAACCGCAAGCAACCACACGCATGGAGCAGTTGAACACGCAGCAAAATGGTCGCCTACAAGCCGTCCGACAGTTGCCTCGCTGCGTAGAGAGAGGCCGTGTGGTACCACCTCCATCTAGTCTATAGTCTCCTTTATATTCTGTGCCATACTTTGCCCTCAAATTTAACCAACAAAATGTTAATGCATGTTTTAAAAATTATATAATTGGAAACTTTGTTCAAATACAAATCCAACTATATAATCTTTGGCGACATGCATTCCTATTTTATTAGTTAAATCATACTTATAAACCAGGACAGTGGTATAGTAGGTAATTAAATCGCAAATGTTTTTTATTAACCGTATGTGTACGTGGCCTTTCGTCCTCCTCTCGCACATCTTGTCACCCCGCTGCCGCAGACGGCTTACAGCGCAAGCTTGCGCAGCGCGCGGGGGCGTTCTTTTTGCTAAACGGTGGCGCCAATAAATCTTCGGTGAGCCCGCTCCTGCGCAACCTCGCATGTTCCCGCGCAAGCTTCCCGCCCGACTCGGTGAAATCCCCCAAAATCCCAATGCTTACTAGCCTGCTATAAAAACCCTCACGGCCGGCGAGTCCTGCGTCGCATTTTCCCCTCCATCCATGTAGCTTATCTCGTCTGCTTCTCCCACATTCGCCAATGGCACCGGTCCGTCGTCGTCACTCAGCCACTCCGTCGTCATTAGAGGACAGCTCCAGCTAGGACCGCGGCGGTGGCGCAGTCCCCGGCGTAGTGTAGTGCGCATGGCATCCCTGTTGGGTGTGCGTGGAACACCCACCACACGCTCCGCCGCCGGTGCCCGTCGGCAGCTGTTGCCGGCCGCCGTTGCCGCCACACCAGCCAGGGCCATCGCCCGCTCCGCCGCCGTGGCCCTTAGGCGGGAGATGGCCGTCGTGGCCGCCACCCCACTGCCGGCCACTGTGGCCATCACCCGCTCCGCCACCGCGGCCCGAAGGCGAGAGGTGGTGGTCGTGGCCGCCACCCCGTCGTCGGCCGCCGTAGCCGCCAGCCCACCGTCGACTGCCGGGGTCATCACCCGCTCTGCCACCGCCGCCCGAAGGCGGGAGGAGGAGGTGGATGCCCGCACATGCGATCGTGACCTTGCGCGCTACACCGAGTTCCTGCGGGAGAAGGAGGAGTGCCTCGTCGAGCATGCAAAGAGCCTTACCGCCGCAGTGGCAGCGGCACACGCCACCTTAGAGGCGAGGAATCAGGAGATCTACAAGGAGAACCACCGCTTCGAGAGGGGTCGTCTGGAGCGGCAGAGGGCGTTCGAGGCGAGTGTCGCTGAAGCTGCATTAGCGGCAGACACCGCATTGCGGTTGCCCAGCTCGTCGATAGGCTCCTCCTCCTCCGCCTCTTACTGAGCATGCTCGGCAGAGGAGAGGCAGTCGGAAGTAGTACAAAGCCCCTCCGTAGTAGTAGTATTTAGGGGCTATTTTGTTCAGTTCATCTGACTATAGATGTGGTGGAACTATACAACGTACTTAAAATTAGCTAATATATATAGTTGAACTAGCTATTTCAGTACGTGGTTGGCAACAATTGGGGAAAAGTTTGGTCGGTTCAGCTGTCGAGTTGAACTGGTTGTATAAATTAAGAACGACTTCTTAATCTATGAATGAAATATATGCTTAATTACTGAATTTTAGTTGCAAAAATTAGATACTGCTAGTGATTTTTAGCTTTATATTTGGACAAATTGCGGTGTTACAAGGATTGACAAATCTTACCAAACTGTTTGTACGTGGTTCCACACGGGTCATCCAAAACAACCGTTTGCATTGAAGGGATGCACAAATCCTGCGCTGCTCTCACTTTGCATACGGGTGTTCTATCTAAAACGTTTGCGATCAAGAGCTGCAGAAATCCTGCTCGGCACATTTTCTCTTGGCTTCCTGGGGAAGCTGTCAGTTTGCATACGGGTGTTCTAACTAAAACGTTTGCGATGAGTGTTTTATACTTAAAAAGCGAATTAAACTGTGGCTTGGGCACCATTAATGGAGAGGATGCGAGCAAGCCAGGCAGCCATGGAAGTCAAAGGGCTCGCTTCCCAGTGAGCCTGCGCAGCGTACAGCTTGCACGCTTCCCGGTGAGCCTATGTACTCAAGGACAACTTGCATGCCTCTCGGTCAGCCTGCGCACCAGACGGCGCTCGCACGCCTCTCGTTCAGTCAAGGTCAAGCAGCTGTCCACACGACACCTCCTACAACCATTAAAACCAAGACACGTGGCATCACGTGAATGGTTAACAGAATTTTGGATTTACTAGAATTTAAAAACCAGGCATCTCAATGTTTTGCCGGCAATCAACGGTGCCCCGGTGTTTGAAATTCATTCCCATTTCTTGCATGGGACCTAAGCATGCACCCAAGGACACATATTTGATTCTTCAACCAATTTATATGCACTGGAGCATGTGCATGTAGTTCAAAGTTGAATTATGCACATAAATGCATTGAAAACTAAGTTAATGCATAAAAATGTCCAAACGAACCCCAAAAAATCACACAACACTCCTGTTGTTCTATGTTGACACGAGAGAAAAAATTTGAAAGCAATAAGAGGCAATGGATATCATTTTGTCCACAAAGGTGGGACGTTCCCTATCGAAAATCATCATGCTTGTTGTGAGAAGCTTCGGTTTGTGAGAAGCATATACCCAAACCTGCCCCAAATGGGACAAAATTTGTACCACGGCATGTTGATGCCGCTCCATGATAGCATGCCAAGTTTCATGAATTTCAGACGAGTTTTGGATTTACTAGAATTTAAAACCAGGCATCTCAATGTTTTGCCGGCAATCAACGGTGCCCCAGTGTTTGAAATTCATTCCCATTTATTGCATGGGACCTAAGCATGCATCCAAGGACACAGATTTGATTTTTCAACCAATTTATATGCACTGGAGCATGTGCATGTAGTTCAAATTTGAATTATGCACATAAAATGCATTGAAAACTGCATCCAAACGAACCCCGAAAAATCACAAAAAATCACACAACACTCCTGTTGTTCTAGGTTGACACGAGAAAAAAAATTGAAAGCAATAAGAGGCAATGGATATTGTTTCGTCCCCAAAGGTGGGACGTTCCCTACTGAAAACCATCATGCTTGTTGTGGGAAGCTCCGGTTTGTGAGAAGCATATACCCAAACCTGCCCTAAATGGGACAAAATTTGTACCATGGCATGTTGATGCCGCTCCATGATAGCATGCCAAGTTTCATGAATTTCAGATGAGTTTTGCATTTACTAGAATTTAATAACCAGACATCTCAATGTTTTGCCGGCAATCAACGGTGCCCCGGTGTTTGAAATTCATTCCCATTTCTTGCATGGGACCTAAGCATGCACCCAAGGACACAAATTTTATTTTTCAACCAATTTATATGCATTGGAGCATGTGCATGTAGTTCAAATTTGAATTGTTCACCTGAAATGGCTAGAAAACCAATTTAATGTATAAAATGTTCAAACGAACCCTGAATGATTCCAATTCTTTTACGACACCCATATAGTTGCATGTTCACTCTAGATAAAAGGTCTAGAAATTCAAACACTGTCCATTGCCGTTGTGACCCCATTATGTAATTCAAATCAAGATGAAAAATCAAGTAGATCGCACACAGTTTATTATCGGCAACCGATTGAGATGTAGTACAAAATATCTTGGAGCACCGTCGGTGTATAGTACGCCTATGGCTTACGCGAGAAGGTGCGTCGGCTACAGTCCACAGCCGGCATCTCAAAACACTAGCTCGCTCCCCAAATATCATTTCACTGTTCAATCATCGCCGGTGAAAGATGGGCACGTGGACCCGCGTCGTGAGGGCAACTTCAGTGGCCCACTCCAGCGAGAGCGCGGCAGCAGCCGCCATGCGCGTGCTAACAAGGTGCATGAGCGCGGCCGCAATTTGCGACCGGGCGGCAAAGGCAGCCCAAATGGCCGCTCTTGCTTCTCAGGTGGCGGCAGCAACATCTGCCTCGGGGATAGCAACTGAGGAGAGCGGCACAACAGCTGTCTGTTCTGCAGCGGCGACCTTAGCCCTCATGGAGGCCACCCACGACCATGTCGAGGCCGCCCACGCCCAGCTCCTGGCGGTCACCGCACAAATCGAACGAAGCTTCTCCGACAATGGTCGGCAACCCACGGCCGAAGAGCTGGCAATCGCCGAGAGCATTCGAGCAGCCGTTCGTTCCTCCGCCGCATACCTTGCGACGATGGAGCCCCTCCAAGCCCAGATCGCGTCCGCCCACGCCCAACTCGTGGCAGCCTTTTCCAAAGAGATGGCGGACGCGGATGGCGAGATGCTTGCCGAGTATGGTGCGATGGATGCCATGGAGCCCCTTCCCCAGGAGACTGTCGGGCGCGAGCTGGACATGGAGGCGGCGGCGGAGATCGACGAGCACCAGCCGTAGTAGCACTCTATGTTTTGTTTAATTAAGTTCGCCGGTCTTTAATTTGTTAGAGTAATTTTTAGGTCAGCTAGCTCTGTTTAATTGCTGAACTTGCTCGATTAAGAAGTGTGGGTGTGCTGTAGTCTCCTTTGTGTACCCAAATTATGCAGTGACGTGGATGACCACTGTAACCATGGAAATTCGAACCAAAACTTTTGACGTTCAAACTCATCACACACGGGTTAAGCTATCTGAATCGTCTGTGATGTCCACATATCGTACACAGTTCTGAATAAGGGACCGTGTCTGATACTCTGATGACACTTTGCGCGCTAGTTTTTTGGCTGAAGCGATTCCAGATTTTCGGCTTACGCGGAAATATCTACCTCCCCGCTCCCTCCCCCTTACCAAAAGCCACATTTCCCCTCTTTCCGCCTTCCTTTCCAAGTTGAAACCTTCACTCCTTGCTTGCAGCGCCGCCGCCTCCTCGTCGGCGACCCTCCTTCACACTGCTCGGCCTCCTCTATCCAGGTAGGTAATCCACACCCGACCCCCATCCTCCTCCTCCTTCCACATCCCACATGCCCCGACCGCTGGCGCGAGCGCGACACCTTCCACCCAAATAACCGACCCCTCCACCAAATAAGCGCCGGCCTAAGCCATGGTGCACGCAGTATAGCTAGGACCTCAAGGAGCATTTGGCAGCGGAGAAGCAAATCGCGGCCGCACGCGTGGATGAGGTCGTAGTGGCTGCCATTCGTGCCGACCCCCAGATCTTGGAGGAGCACCTTGCCAATTGCTAGCTACGCCGGTTAAGCGTGCTCGGTTTACCCGTTGCGTGTGCTGCTCCTACCTTTCCTTCACAAAATCTAGTGAATTGTGCTATCTAATTTCACCATGCAATCTGTTGCTCTAGTGTATATGTTCTATATATGTCGTGTAGTGTGGTGCTCACTTATTAACTATTTTGTTAATTAGTTGTCGTCTTCAGTTAACTGTTTGGTTCAATTCTGCAAATGTGATGTTCAATTCTTCAGGCTGCAATTTTGTATTGTCTTCCATGTGAGAAATAAATCGAATTTATCTTTACAAAATTGTGGGTGCGTTCTGTTATTGTATACCATGTGGGGAATAAATTGAATTTGGCTGTAGTAAATACATGAGAAACAAATACAATTGCTACAATTGGCTATAGTTAACTGTTTGGTTAACTCTCTGATCTTCTATTAGGAGTATGTTATATTGTGCAATGTGGTGCTCACTTAATGTTTGGTTCATTTGTTGTGGTGCTTAGTTAACTGCTTGGTTCAATGTTATATTGTGCAATGTGGTGCTCAGTTAATGTTTGGTTCATTTGTTGTGGTGTTTAGTTAACTGCTTGGTTCAATTCTACAATGCGATGTCCAATTGTCGTGGGTAGAATTTTGTATTGTTGTGCATGTGAGGAATAAATCGAATTTGGCTGCACTTAATACATGAGAAACATATACAAGTGCTATATTTCCTAGTTCTTAATCATGCTTGGTTTGGGTAAATGGGTTTTCCGTGTGGCTTCAATTAATCTGATGAATCTGCAATGTGCTTATTTTCCATCAACATATTTTACTGATAGCATGCGAACCCTTACTTAACCTGATGACTAACTACCTTATAGGTGTTGCAGGGAAACAATGGGAAGCACTGAGGTTTACGATCAAGGTTAGCACGTGCATGGTCCGTTGTCTAATAGCACATTATTGTGTAATTGCAGGAACCATTCTAATATTTTGGTTTTTAATAATTTGGTCTTGCACATGTAGGTCCTGTTGTGAGAGGTTTTGTCCCACTGTTCGACCCTTTTTGCATATGGGGAAATGGGTTGTCCATGAATATCAATCAAATCAAGAAACTCAAAAAGATTATTTGGATAAAGAAATTAGCGATAAAAAACAACAAGATCTTTCTCTGCACAATGAAGAAGACATCAGTTCACTACAAGATGGTACTAACTATTATACCTTGCCTTTTTTTATTCCTTTGACCCATTTCCAATATAGAGAAGATATTTATGCACATCCTTGTTTTCAGGCCTTTCCAAAGCAGTTCACTGATGATTAGCTCTCAAACCACTTCTATGGTCAGGAGGCGAGGAAGGTTTTCATACAACACCCACGGTTCAATATTGAAGTGTTCCTGAAGAGGTCGAAGGACGGACGGTCAATCATCCGCAGGCACTGGCCTAAAGTTGCAAAGACCTTCAACATGAATGAAGGCTCAATATTCGCCTTCCGCTTCAGCAGTTTTCCAGATGAGATGCATCTGTCTATATACCGTCTATGATGCTAATTTCGAAAGGTTCTACATGTTGCATGTGGAACTTGCTACTGGTGCAGTTGTGTAATGGGGTAGCTGAGTGCTGAAGCTATATCATGTTGTACTCTGATGTATTTCAATTATGAAATTCTGCTTCCTTAATATGGAAATGAAATATATTGTGTGCTTAATATGAATGTCAATTAGATTAATAAATGGATTATTAATAATAGGGCAATTAGCCTGCTAATTGGGTTTTGATATTGCAAACGGTTGTTGAAAAAATACCGTGGGCGATGACCTCAGGCAACGCACATAGTTTCTAGGAATAAACCGTGTTGGATCAATGAACAATCACACACGACTTTCTCTTGAAAACTGTTTGCGTTAGGCCACCTTGCGCAAACGTTTACCACATAAAAACTGTGTGTCATGGACAACCTTTGCCACACAGTTTCTTCTACGGACCGTGTGTGCTACATTCAATAACACAAGTGATTTAACGGGAAAAATTGTGTGTGATGTACCTGTGAACGGAAACGTTTTCCTTGGAGCGACTGTGTGGGATGTGCAAATGAACGGAAACGTTTAGCGGGGACTAACTGTGTGGGATGTACTTGCGACCGGAAACAATTTCATCGTATAATTATATTTTTTTATCTATACTGTACGTATTTCCCTATTTGAGCGCTCGCCGGTCGCACACGACCTCATTTTGCCAAATGTGTGTGCCAGGAGGGCATATCCCCGATGGTTTCTGGGTCGTGTGGGAAGGACCCCCCTATCGCCCACACTCACTTGGAGACGGTTCCAGATGCCGTCGTGGAAAGGGGTTTTAAACCGTTTGTTTAGGACCGGCGCGCACCAGTGATCCTCATTGCTGCACAGAAGAATTATGTCCTTGATGCACCGCTAGGTAACCAACCCATTCCCGCTAATCTAGACATTGTGAACGCCTCGCAAACGCGGACTGATGACTACTTGATGGTTCAGTCTGCCATGCTTTATGGCTTAGAACCAGGACTTCAAAGATGTTTTGAACGCCACGGAGCATATGAGATGTTCCAAGAGCTGAAGTTGATATTTCAAGCTAATGACCGGGTTGAGAGATATGAAGTCTCACTGGTGCACATCGGTCCTAAACAAACGGTTTTTAACCCCTTTCCGCGACAGCCTTTGGAACCGTCTCCAAGTGAGTGTGGGCGATAGGGGGGTCCTTCCCACACGACCCAGAAACCGTCGGGGATAGGGAGCATTGATGCATACAGTTGTCCCTATATAACCGTTTCCGATATCTCGAATATCCCAAACGCTTCATCCTTGCTACTCGTTTGTGCTCGCATTGCCATCGCAGTCGAAGTTTTGTGGTTCTGCCTAAAACCAGGCAGATTCCAGGCACGGGAGTTTTCCAGGCAGATTCTAGGCACGGGAGTTTTACGATGCCTGGCACATCACAAACAGTTCATGATTATAAACTGTGTACGATGGGTAGACAATCACACACATGTAGTTTTCCCCGCACCGTATGTGATAGTGTCTGACATCACACACGCTTTGCAAATGGCAACTATGTGCATGCTTGCACACATTTCCTCTCTGCGAACCGTCTCGGATTATGGTGTATATCGCAAACGTTTGTGTTTTACCAACCGTGTGTGCCGTAATGACCTGCACAATGTGATTTCGCCCTAATTTAGTTGCCACTATTTAAAATTGTACCTAATTTAAACTTGAAAGTAGGCTATAGCTTTATTCATATCCATCAGGTTCAAACAACCAATGCATTATTCGATTCATAGGTACATATGTTTAAGAATTACATAAGCACCAAATAAAGAATGATGTACCCGGGTTCTATACTTGTACTATTACAGATGGTAAAGAAAGAGGCGACAGACATTCCAGTTGCTGAACAAGGTGAAGCGGAATGACCCTATTGTGCTCTCCTGGATGCAGAAGGCATGCAGGACTCTAGTCCAACCCCTTGTGATGGCCGGCCGCCAATCATGTAGTTTGAGAGGTAATCTTGAGTAAACTGCTTCAGGATCCATTGTAAAAGAAAAAAGATTCAGATATTGTCATCTAACACAACTCATTACGGGCAGTAAAAAGAAGGCTACAGGGTTCTTACTTACCATCCTGCAGTTCACTGTTGTTTTGCATAAAGTGTAAACAAATAGTTCGATTGACATCTTTTGACCCATTTTAATAACAATCTTTATCAGTTTCCTCACTTGATGCTGGTTCATGAATATCTCATTGCCCCATACGCAGAAAGGGTCGAAGTGTGGATCTTTGGCAATGATATATGTACCTAAAAGCACCGAGTTAATATTAGAAGCTAAACAACAATTGAAAAATGTTGTAGTACAACACCCCATCCATCCCATTATATAAGATTTTATTACATGTATATCTAGACATCATCAGAACATTAAGGTAACACTCTTCCTGGTTGCTATGTAGCCTGGGATTGCATATTTAGTCATTCAGTACAATGCATGTTGCTAAACAACAATTGAAAAACGAAAAGGCATGTTAACTGCAATATCCTCAAGAGCAACCAAATATCGTAATTCATAGTGGTATTGTTGAAACTGTTATTGATGAAATTGAACTGCACGGCAAATAGTTGCACATATAGAGCATCACATTGTGAAGAACTGAAATAAACAAGTCATAAGGACATCTCTAGGCGATCCTTAAAAAAGTTAAAGGACTAAAACCCTTAGTGGATATATATATACTCCACCAATTTTTGGCCTTTTCTAGTCGATCCCCTAAACTTAAGGTTGTAAACTTCAATTTGATCAAGTTCAAAGCAGGTTCAACCGAAAGTAGCATGCATTCGAACATAAACATAGATAGTTTTGCATAACCGAACATAAAACATAAATTTAAACTAAGCTAAACTACTTTCGGTCGAAGTAGAGGTCGAGCCAATCCTTCCTCGTCATGTACGTTGTACGGTGTGCTGCGAACCGGGTCCGGGCCAGTACCATCGTCGGAGTCGTTGGGGAAGGCACTCCTCCACTCGTCGACGTCGATCTCCTCGTCCTCGGGGCCCACCTCGACACCCTCCGCGCCGTCGTCGCCGCCGCCTTCGACCTCGTCATCAAAGGAGAGCGCGATGACCTCGCCGCCCTCCGCGCCGCTGTCCTCGCTGCCTTCGACCTCGTCATCGGAGGAGAGTGCGATAACCTCGCCGCCCTCCGCGCCGGCAAAGATTGCCCGCTCCGCCTCCACGAGCTCCGGGTGCTGTTGGCGGAGTTCTTGTATGTAGGCCTCGTCGGCGGCCTCGGCCTCGAGGCGCTCCCACGCCTCGCGGTCCTCCCGCGCCATAGCCGAGCTCACCGCCCCTGGCTCCGGCGGAACAAGGTGGACCGGACATGTGCCGAAGGGGAAATTGAGCCTAGCCGTCACGCTGTGGTAGCGAACCTGCCAGCGGTCGTACTCCATGGCCGCGAGCTCAGCCGTGTGGAAGCTACCGAGCCACCGACAGGTGTGGGTCTCTCGATCTGTAATCTCGGCGACCCACGTCCCCCACCGCCGCTGCCGGACCCCGAGGTAGGACTTCGTCGGTTGCCGGGTCCGAGGGAGGACGGGGAAGTCCTTGAACCGGCGTAGGGGCGCGACGGCGGGCGAATCGGGGGACCGGCGACGGCGGATCGGGCCCGCGGAGGACGACGGGGACACCTCGGCGGCCACCTCGCCGGCGTCGGGCGAAAATGCCGTGATAAACCTCTTTTTGGCCATTGGCTCCTCGAGCTCCCCGGCACACGGGCAGAGGTTGAGGATGGAGGCGCCAGCGATGGCGGTGACCTACCAATGGTTTCGAGGGTTGTGTGTGTCTGTGTGAGCGGAGGTTTTGGGGTGTGTGTGGAGGGGGGGCAAGGTTGTGTTTGAGGAAATACTACGACAACTGAAAATTTTACTAGGTAGGAGTAACAAGGAGGGGCTACTGAAAATTTGGATCAAGGGCGAGGAGATATTTTTGAGATTGTGAGGGATGCAGAGGCGGGAGTAAAATGTCGGGGCTACTGAAAATTTGAATCAAGGGACTAAAGCAGAGCGGGAGTAACAGACATCGCACACGGTCTGCACATACTAATCGTGTGCTATCAAACATTAAAACCTTCCAGGCGGTAGATATTTTCGAGATTGCGAGGGCAGAGGCGGGAGTTTTTGGGAAGTGAGCTAGTGTGCTTGACACGCCGGCTGTGGACTGTAGCCGGCGCACCTTCTCGCGTAAGCCATAGGCGTACTATACACCGATGGTGCTCCAAGATATTTTGTACTACATCTCACACGGTTGGTGATAATAAACTGTGTGGGATCTACTTGATTTGAATTACAAAATGGGGTCACAGCGGCAATGGACGCTATTTGAATTGCTAGACCTTTTATCTGCAGTGAACATGCAACTATATGTGTGTCGTAAAAGAATTGGAATTATTCAAGGTTCGTTTGGACATTTTATACAATAAACTGGTTTTCTAGCCATTTCACGTGCACAATTCAAAATTAAACTACATGCACATGCTCCGGTGCATACAAATTGGTTGAAAATCAAATATGTGTCCTTCAGTGCATGCTTAGGTCCCATGAAAGAAATGGGAACGAATTTTTCGGGGTTCGTTTGGCCTTTTTTATACATTAACTGGGTTTTCTAGGCATTTTATGTGCATAATTCAAATTTGAACTACAAGCACATGCTCCAATGCACCAAAGTTGGTTAAAAAATCACATGTGTGTCCTTGGGTGAATTTCTAGGTCCCATGCAAGAGATGGGAATGAATTTCAAACACCTGGGCACTGTTGATTGCCGGCAAAACATTGAGATACCTGGTTTTTAAATTCTAGTAAATCCAAAACTCGTCTGAAATTCATGAAACTTGGCATGCTATCATGGAGCGGCATCAACATGCTGTGGTGAAAATTTTATCCCATTTGGGGGCATGTTTGGGTATAAGCTTCTCACAAACCAAAGCTTCTCACAACAAGCATGATGGTTCCGATAGGGAACGTACCACCTTTGGGGACGTGACGATATCCGTTGCCTCTTATTGCTTTCAAAAAAATTCTAGTCTCAACATAGAACAACAGGAGTGTTGTGTTTAGCCTTGGAATTTTTCGGGGTTCGTTTGGCCTTTTTTATACATTAACTGGGTTTTGTAGGCATTTTATGTGCATAATTCAAATTTGAACTACAAGCACATGCTCCAATGCACTAAAGTTGGTTGAAAAATCACATGTGTGTCCTTGGGTGAATTTCTAGGTCCCATGCAAGAGATTGGAATGAAATTCAAACACTAGGGCACTATTGATTGCCAGCAAAACATTGAGATGCCTGGTTTTTAAATTCTAGTAAATCCAAAACTCGTCCGAAATTCATGAAACTTGGCATGCTATCATGGAGCGGCATCAACATGCCGTGGTAAAAAAATTGTCCCATTTGGGGCAGGTTCGGGTATAAGCTTCTCACAAACCAGAGCTTCTCACAACAAGCATGATGGTTTCGATAGGGAACGTCCCACCTTTGGGGACGAAACGATATCCATTGCCTCTTATTGCTTTCAAATTTTTCCTAGTGTCAACATAGAACAACAGGAGTGTTGTGTCAATTTTTGGGATTTTTTGGGGTTCATTTGGACATTTTTATGCATTAACTGAGTTTTCAATGCATTTATGTGCATAATTCAAATTTGAACTACAAGCACATGCTCCAATGCACTAAAGTTGGTTGAAAAATCACATGTGTGTCCTTGGGTGAATTTCTAGGTCCCATGCAAGAGATTGGAATGAAATTCAAACACTAGGGCACTATTGATTGCCGGCAAAACATTGAGATGCCTGGTTTTTAAATTCTAGTAAATCCAAAACTCGTCTGAAATTCATGAAACTTGGTGCTATCATGGAGCGGCATAAACATGCTGTGGTAAACAAAATTGTCCCATTTGGGGCAGGTTTGGGTATATGCTTCTCACAAACCAGAGCTTCTCACAACAAGCCTGATGGTTTCGGTAGGGAACGCACGTCCCACCTTTGGGACGAAACGATATCCATTGCCTCTTATTGCTTTCAAAAAAATTCTCGTGTCAACATAGAACAACAGGAGTGTTGTGTCAATTTTTGGGATTTTTCGGGGTCCGTTTGGACATTTTTATGCATCAACTGATTTTCTAGGCATTTTATGTGCATAATTCAAATTTGAACTACATGCACTTGCTCCAGTGCATATAAATTGGATGAAAAATCACATGTGTGTCCTTGGGTGCATGCTTAGGTCCCATGCAAGAGACGGGAATAAATTTCAAACACCAGGGCACTGTTGATTGCCAGCAAAACGTTGAGATACCTGGTTTTTAAATTCTGGTAAATCCAAAACTCGTCTGAAATTCATGAAACTTGGCATGCTATCATGGAGCGGCATCAACATGTCGTGGTGAAAATTTTCTCCCATTTGGGACAGGTTTGGGTATAAGCTTCTCACAAACCAGAGCTTCTCACAACAAACATGATCGTTTCGATAGGGAACGTACCACCTTTGGGGACGGGACGATATCCGTTGCCTCTTATTGCTTTCAAAAAAAATCTAGTGTCAACATAGAACAACAGGAGTGTTGTGTTTAATCTTGGAATTTTTCGGGGTTCGTTTGGCCTTTTTATATATATTTAAAATTTGAACTACAAGCACATGCTCCAATGCACCAAAGTTGGTTGAAAAATCACATGTGTGTCCTAGGGTGAATTTCTAGGTCCCATACAAGAGATTGGAATGAAATTCAAACACCATGGCACTGTTGATTGCCGACAAAACGTTGAGATGCCTGGTTTTTAAATTCTAGTAAATCCAAAATCGTCTGAAATTCATGAAACTTGGCATGCTATCATGGAGCGACATCAACATGTCGTGGTAAAAAAATTGTCCCATTTGGGGCAGGTTCGGGTATAAGCTTCTCACAGACCAGAGCTTCTCACAACAAGCATGATGGTTTCGATAGGGAACGTCCCACCTTTGGGGACGAAACAATATCCATTGCCTCTTATTGCTTTCAAAAAATTTCTTGTGTCAACATAGAACAACAGGAGTGTTGTGTTAATTTTTGTGATTTTTTGGGGTTCGTTTGGACATTTTTATGCATTAACTGGATTTTCTAGGAATTTTATGTGCACAATTCAAATTTGAACTACAAGCACATGCTCCAATGCACTAAAGTTGGTTGAAAAATCAAATTTGTGTCCTTGGGTGAATTTCTAGGTCCCATGCAAGAGATGAGAATGAAATTCAAACACCAGGGCAATGTTGATTACCGGCAAAACATTGAGATGCCTGGTTTTTAAATTCTAGTAAATCCAAAACTCGTCTGAAATTCATGAAACTTGGCATGCTATCATGGAGTGGCATCAACATGCTGTGGTAAAAAAAATTGTCCCATTCGGGGCAGGTTCGGGTATACGCTTCTCACAAACCAGAGCTTCTCACAACAAGCATGATGGTTTCGGTATGGAACGTCCCACCTTTGGGTACGAAACGATATCCATTGCCTCTTATTGCTTTCAAAAAATTTCTCGTGTCAAGATAGAACAACGGGAGTGTTGTGTCAATTTTTGGGATTTTTCAGGGTTCGTTTGGATATTTTTATGCATTAACTGAGTTTTCAATGCATTTATGTGCATAATTCAAATTTGAATTACATGCACATGCTCCAGTGCATATAAATTGGTTGAAAAATCAAATCTGTGTCCTTGGGTGCATGCTTAGGTCCCATGCAAGAAATGGGAATGAATTTCAAATACCAGGGCACCGTTGATTCCCGGCAAAACATTGAGATGCCTGGTTTTTAAATTCTAATAAATCCAAAACTCGTCTGAAATTCATGAAACTTGGCATGCTATCATGGAATGGCACCCGACATGCTGTGGCATTTTTCGTGTCCATTTTGAGAGAAGGCGCACTCGAGTAATGACAGCCAACAAAGGCATTTTGAAAAAATAGCTGCCACTTTAATATCTCAAATGTTTGTAGAATTCAAACCGTGTGCGTTCTTTTAACCATTCACGTGACACCACATGTCTTGGTTTTAATGGCTGTAGGAGGTGCCGTGCGGACAGCTGCTTGACCTTGACTGAACGGGAGGCGTGCGAGTGCAGTCCGGTGCGAAGGCTGACCGAGAGGCGTGCAAGCTATCCTCCAATGCATAGGCTCAACGGGAAGCGTGTGAGCTGTACGCTGCGCAAGCTCACTAGGAAGCGAGCCCTTTGACTTCCATGGCCGCCCGCCTTCCTCTCCATGAATGGCACCCAAGCCGCTGTTTAATACGGGCGGCCTTACTGTTCGCCTCCCATTCCCCTCCCTCCCGCAGACCTCCACCAACGCCATGGCGCAGAATGATCATCTGTCGCTAGTCTTCAAGTTTGGTGAAGTCGACTCCGAGCCAGAGGAGATAGAAAATAAGGAGGAATGGGGCCTCATGGACATGGCCCAGAATGAGCTGGCCGCGGCGGTTGCTGCCCCCGCTCCCGTCCCAGCTCCCATCCCCGCGCCCGCGCCAGCGACCATCCCCGTAGCATTGACGGGCTGGTCGCCGAGCACTATCGCAGAGCTAGAAGCCGCGGGCATCAACGAGGTATCCGCGGACCCGCGCGAGCTCGTGTACATGCCTGCACCAGTGCCCGTGCCCGTGCGCACCCCTCCACCCACCGTGGCGCCGGCCTCTGTGCGTTTGGCTGCACCCACCGCGCCCGTGCCCATGCCTGTGCGCGCGCCCCCTCAGCGGCATGGGACGCTGCCGTCGACCGCTACCTCTCAGCGGCGCCAGTTGCCGTCCTCCCGCGCCCCGCCCGTCGATCGCGCGATGACATGATGTTTGATTTACTAGTGAAGAACATTTTGTGCTGCCTTGGAGACTTCAACAACGGCGTCCCGGAGGACGACAACGACGGTGTGGCACGCCACCTCCGCCTCCGCCGAAAATAGTTTTTTGGGGTTTAATACGGTATCTCGAATTGTCGATCATATGAATATAAATTCGCAGTGTGACTGAATGAAAGATATGGTTTGAACGAACTTGTGTTTTTCTCTCTTAATGTACAGACTTATCAAATGATTTTCTTTTGAAAAAAAGTCAATGGTTTTTAAATATAAAACACTCATCGCAAACGTTTTAGTTAGAACACCGGGATGCAAACCGACAGCTTCCCCAAGAAGCCAAGGGAAAATGTGCCGAGCAGGATTTCTGCATCCCTTCAACGCAAACGGTTGTTTTGCATGACCCGTGTGCAACCACGTACAAACAATTGGGTAAGATTTGCATATCTGTCATTTTGGGTATGTTGCCATTTGTCAAACTGGAAAGGTTGACATTTGTTTATCTAGTAAGATTGCCATTTGTCAACCTTGTAACATTGTGATTTGTCAAAATATGCAGCTAAAAATCACTAGCACTATCTAATTTTTGCAACTAAAATCACTAGCACTGTTCATAGGGACACCACTAGCAGGCGTGAGTTGATGGACGCATATGTAAATGTACCATTGATTACATACAACAAGTCATCAGCCCACAACGACAACGAGGATACACGTTGGATTATAGATCATTTCCAACAAAACATTCTAGTAAAGTTGTTCTCACACAACAAATAACAAAGTGATGAAATGAACTTCAGCTCAACAACCAGAAGTGATTCTCTGGGAAGGGCCAGCTACCGTCAATCTCGAGACCAACGCAGGACTGATCATCCAGGCTGAAGCGGCCTATGTCAGGACCCATATTGGGATGGTAGGGAAGCATAGCAATGTCCAAGGTATAGATACAGTTGCTTCTCATAAATGGTAGTAATGTTGTGTCAACAGCAGCTGGATCGCCTTCCACCATCATTGGGTAGTTTTGTCCAAGGAAGAGCGAGTTTCCTCCAAGACTTTCAATACTGAACCAGGGAGAAGGTGTTGGCGCTAGTACACTAGTATCCATCTCGAATACCCTGCAACGGATGTTGGAATAGGTCCGGAGAGTGCGACCATGCGAGACAACACCTGCTTCCTTAGTAACATCAGCAGTGCCCTGTATACATACAAGAAGAGGTGATCCATCGGAATAAGTTGCCAGGCGCCACTGAGTATATGGGTCCATCTCGTCCTCATGCTCGTGATCATCAGCATCGTCATCTCCCCCTTGGTTATAAATTTTTTCAATTATAGGTGGTGGAATGTTCACATGACCTTGGAAACACAAGAAGGTTAATTAATTAGTAAAGGGAAACTAGCTAACCCGCATGCATGTGGATGAAACAATTATAATTACGGTGGAAGACAAACGTACCAAAAGCATGATGATTCCATGCAAAAACAGTGCCACGAGTGGTGGCAGCAAACACACGACCCTCGTATTGAATTGCATCACAGTACTCATCCGTGTACAAAAATTGATTTTTGAGCAATATCCATCGAGGCGTGGAAGTAAGGAAGGCAACAAGCTTGTCGAAGATAGCAACAACTTCATACTTTGAGTAATCCCAACAGCGGTTGGGAACTCGACAAATTGCTATCTTCCATAGACGACAGTCACCATGATCATATTTGAACTCACGTAGAATACCGGTGTACTCAACCTCTAGGAAGTCGTCTGAGATTTTTGGAAGTGGAACCCGGTGACGAGTGTACACATTCACAAGTTCCCACTCACAGTTGTACCCAATATAAATAACCCAATCTCCATTTGCGCCTACCCAAGCCTTGCCCTCAAGCGATGGCATCTTAACATCATACGTATCATTATCAAGCAGCATCAACTTGCACAAGGCGAGGCTTCCCTCGTCCCCGCGCCAGTCAGCAGGGTCACGGTGAAGAAGATAGGGGAAATCAAATCGCTCCTGGACCCTTGGGTTCCTTGTAATGATGTTATTAGTTGAGTCGAGAATGGTCCTGAACGAACCTGCCATGCTAGCCGAGGTGATGACATCGCACCGATCAATGAGTTCCTCCACCACGTCATCTTTCAGATCAGGGCAAGAATAACGGGGTCGTTTCCGGCCTGTTCCCTCCATGGAGAAGATAATCGAACAATGGCAGAAGTAAGGGTGGAGGCAAATGGAGGGAGGAAGAGCGTGCGACAGCAGTTCCAAATCAAGAGGGAAAGGCGAAGAGGCGGTGGACGGTTGCCACGGTACACGAAGAGGCACCTGGGAGTGAACGGTTGCCACAGAGGTCACACACTGATGACAAGGGCCGAGTGAACCGCATACGTATATCGCACACACCTTGATCTGGCTGACCATTTCTTTTGTGTTGCCTAATCACAAACAGTTCATCCGAGTGAACCGTATGTTGTATATCGCACACACCTTCATCTGGCTGCCCGTTTCTTTTGTGTTTCCTAATCACAAATAGTGCATCCGAGTGAACCGTATGCTGTGTATTGCACACGCCTTCATATGGCTGCTCGTTTCTTTTGTTCCTCCTCATCGTAAATAGTTAATTGAACTGAACTGTATGCCCTTCATCGCACACGCAACTAAAACCTGAACCGTGTTTGATGCATCTGTCATCGCAAACATTTTATACATTTCTGACAGTTTTCATACAACACTGTTTGCGATTATTGCATCGCGCACAGTTTCTCGAAGGGTCTCCGATCGTAGTGTTGCGTTAGGAGCATCCTGTAGTAGTGTCTCCAACAAGTTGTATAGCTGCAAGATGTAGGAGAACAGTTCTTGTAAGTGCATCTAGTGCCCCTTAGTGATTTTGGTGTATTGAAGACTTATAGGTTAAGGGACTAATGTTTTTATGAGTGTACTATAAGTCTATGAGGAGTTTGATATTTACAGAGAAAGTCGACCCCTAAAAATGAAGTTCTTCGACTGAAGACTTTGGATTTCTGAAGACTTTCTGGAGACTTTGAAGGTGGAGAAATTGGTGTGACCTTGAAGACTTGGTATTCATTCGAGGAACATGAAGCGTGAAGACTTTTGTTTTCATAGTTTCATTTTCTCTTTCTTGAGTCATAGGAAACACCGTACTGTTAAAGGGGGTCGAGGAAATACTAAGGAAAAATTTCCATGTGATGCTCAACTCAAAATCCTACACCTACCAATCCCTTCGAGTGAAGCCATTGGAAATCTCATATAGTTCAGTCATATTCTTCAGTGACAGAGACGAAGTTCTTCTGGTCTCTGAGGAATTTGTTCTGACTGAGGAGTTAGGAATTCGCCAGTGCGGATTGCCTACACAGTGAGGAACATGATAGCCCTGAGGAATTTGACACTCAAATTTCCGACCGTTGTTGTGCTACGCGCCAGCTGTCTCAAAATATCTACCCACCTAACGGTCATATTATTGAAGGGCATTTATGTCTTATCATGTCGGGCTGCTCCCTAGGCTATAAATAGCCGCCCCCTACAACCACTAGCTAGTTGGCTGCTCCGAGAGAAACCGACACTTGTCATTTGAGAGCATCCCATCCTCCGAGGACTTTGAGCGAAAATCATCGAGTGAGGAAAACCCAAACCCAAACACCTACAAACCCAAAGTGATTGAGCATCACTGAAGAGATTGATCCTGCGTGGATCCGACGCTTGTTACCTTTGAAGACTGTGCTTCTTCCAGACGGTTAGGCGTCATGGTCCAGAGCATCCAAGAGGAATTGTGGATCGCCGAGTGACCGAGTTTGTGAAGGTTTGGAAGTCACCTGAAGACTTACCACGAGTGATTGGGCGAGGTCTGTGTGACCTTAGCTCAAGGAGAATACAGTGAGGACTGTGTGTCCGAGACTGTGTGTCCTCGGGTTTAAATACCTAGCCTCTCCAACCAGATGTACAACTGAGACAGCAGTTGGAACTAGTCTACCAAATCATTGTCTTCACCAAGCTTACTGGTTCTATTTCCTCAACTCTTTCATTTCCTCATTACAGTTGTTGTGTGCTTGTTCATATCAGTTTGAAGACTTTGACTGAAGACTTTCTCAATTCCCTCAGTTCAAATTTCTTCAGTCTGTTTGTCTTCATCCTATGTTATCCTATGATTACGCTTTCTGGACTCTGTGCTTGTCTTCATTTCATCATGATGACCATGCTTGTGTTCTGTTATGTTTACTTTTGAGTACTTATTTCGCTGCTAGTAGTTCTTCGCTAAGGAATTTCCTCACCCGCAAATTCCTCAGTGAAGAATTCATAAAAATCGCCTATTCACCCCCCTCTAGTCGATATAACGCACTTTCAATTGGTATCAGAGCAAGGTACTCCCTTGTTCTGTGTGATTTTGGTTTAACCGCCTGGAGTTTTAGTTATGTCGACCGCAGGTATGACCAAGGTCTCTGCTGGGTGTGCTACCTTCGATGGGACGGACTACCCCTACTAGAAGAATAAGATGCGAATGCATCTTGAGGCAATTGATAATGTGTCGAATGTGGGGTTCCGACAAACCCTTAAGGTTCGAACACTGGGGTGCGCGCGAAGTCTTTCCCTCCTACCGACCTATGCCCTAGCTCGCTAAGATCTCGCGGACGAACTCGACGAACTTACAAAACAGGAAGACACGAGATTTATACTAGTTTGGGCCACCGTTGTGGTGTAATACCCTACTCCAGTTTGGTGGTGGTGGATTGCCTCTTGGGCTGATGATGAACAGTACAGAGGGAAGAACAACCTCCTGATGTTGAGGTGTTCTTCTGCTTGGTGAACTTTGCGGGTGAGAGCTGGATGAACTGCTCGATGCCCCTACTGTGGTGGCTAGCTCTACTTATATAGGCCCTAGTCCTCTACCCAAATATTGAGCGGGAAGGGAGCCAACAACGGCGGGCAAATTTGAAGGGGGACAGCTAGTACAAGCTATCCTGACAAAAGTGGTCTTCGCCTGCGAAAAGCTCTGGTGGTGACGTCGTCTTGGCTCCACGATGACCTCCGTCGTGCCGTCCTCCTGGTCTTGGTCTCGTTGCACCGATATAGCAACCTTTGCCTGATGCCTCGGTACTCCTCGCCTGCACGTGCTTCCTTAGCACCAAAGAGGAAACAAGGACGCTGCGCGTGCTGGCGCCCGCCTGGTGTCGATCGTCATGGCTCATGTCACGAGAGCCTCGTGAGATTTGCCCCGCCTTGGTATCTCCGCTCCTCGTGAGCCTGCCTGACTAGGCCACTCCTGAGGAGGTCTTGCGTCGTCCGCCTCGCGAGGCTTGGCCCCTCGCAAGGGTCTTGGATGCCTTGTTGATGAAGATGGGTCGTACGGCCTGCTGGCTTAGCCATGCTGTGGGCCGCAGGCAGGCAAGTCTGGGGACCCCCGTTCCCAGAATGCCGATAGTAGCCCCCGGGCCCAAGGTGCGCTCGGGCTTGGCTTCGCGGCGAAGCCAAGAGTCAAGTACGGAGCACCGCGGACCCCAAAAGCCTGCGGCCTCGGTTGACGCGTGGCGGTTGATTGGACGTGGGCGTCTCTGATACGTCCATTTTGCATCATGCTTTTATATCAATATTTATTACATTATGGGCTATTATTACACGTTATGTCACAATACTTATGTCTATTCTCTCTTATTTTACAAGGTTTACATAAGGAGGGAGAATGCCGGCAGCTGGAATTCTGGGCTGGAAAAGGAGCAAATATTAGAGACCTATTATGCACAACTCCAAAAGTCCTGAAACTCCACGAAAGTTATTTTTGGAAATAATTAAAAATACTGAGCGGAAGAAATACGCCAGGGGGGCCACCACCTGTCCACGAGGGTGGGGGCGCGCCCCCTGCCTCGTGGGCCCCCTGTTGGTCCTCCGGTGGCCATCTTCTGCTATATGAAGTCTTTCGTCAAGGAAAAAAATCATAAGCAACCTTTCGGGATGAGACTCCGCCGCCACGAGGCGGAACCTTGGCGGAACCAATCTAGGGCTCCGGCAGAGCTGTTCTGCCGGGGACACTTCCCTCCGGGAGGGGGAAATCATCGCCATCGTCATCACCAACGCTCCTCTCATCGGGAGAGGGCAATCTCCATCAACATCTTCACCAGCACCATCTCCTCTCAAACCCTAGTTCATCTCTTGTATCCAATTCTTGTCCAAGTCTGGGATTGGTACCTGTAGGTTGCTAGTAGTGTTGATTACTCCTTGTAGTTGATGCTAGTTGGTTTATTTGGTGGAAGATCATATGTTCAGATCCTTTATGCATATTAATACCCCTCTGATTATGAACATGAATATGCTTTGTGAGTAGTTACGTTTGTTCTTGAGGACATGGGAGAAGTCTTGCTATTAGTAGTCATGTGAATTTGGTATTCGTTCGATATTTTGATGAGATGTATGTTGTCTATCCTCTAGTGGTGTTATGTGAACGTCGACTACATAACACTTGACCATTATTTGGGCCTAGAGGAAGGCATTGGGAAGTAATAAGTAGATGATGGGTTGCTAGAGTGACAGAAGCTTAAACCCTAGTTTATGCGTTGCTTCGTAAGGGGCTGATTTGGATCCATATGTTTCATGCTATGGTTAGGTTTACCTTAATACTTTTGTTGTAGTTGCGGATGCTTGCAATAGAGGTTAATCATAAGTGGGATGCTTGTTCAAGTAAGAACAGCACCCAAGCACCGGTCCACCCACATATCAAATTATCAAAGTACCGAACGCGAATCATATGAACGTGATGAAAACTAGCTTGACGATAATTCCCATGTGTCCTCGGGAGCGCTTTTCTCTATATAAGAGTTTGTCTAGGCTTGTCCTTTGCTACAAAAAGGATTGGGCCACCTTGCTGCACTTTATTTACTTTTGTTACTTGTTGCTCGTTACAAATTATCCTATCACAAAACTATCTGTTACCACTTATTTTAGTACTTGCAGAGAATACCTTGCTGAAAACCGCTTATCATTTCCTTCTGCTCCTCATTGGGTTCGACACTCTTACTTATCGAAAGGACTACGATAGATCTCCTATACTTGTGGGTCATCAGTCTCTGCTTCCCCACGCTGCCTCGGCAACTGCTCGACTCGACAAGTCCCTGCGACATGCAAGGAAAACCATCATTACCTGCGATCGTGGGAGGCGCCGGTTGGCCTTCTCTTGCTATAAATGGGGAGGGGGCGGAGCCCCCGTCGCCCATCTCTTCCTTGCTTTCTTGCTCCTTCCTCCCTGCTCCTCTGTTAACAACAATGGCGCCCATTAGATGGGTCTCTGCTGAAGAGAAAGGGAAGGCCCCCCATGATGATCCGGGGCCACTTCCGCCGAAGAAGAGGTCGGTCCACCGCCGTGATGAAGCGGCGATGCAGGTGGTGACGAGGCCTTGGTGCGAGCGGCCTCCTCCAGGGTATCCGCTACCCTTGTACGCCCGAGCCGAGGGCTCAGGTGGACGGAGCGACGAACGACGCCATCCGCACCGCGCCCGTGATCGCCGCGCCACGGCAACCCGCGCCGTCACCCCTGGAATCCAAGCCGCGAACTCCTCGCGCGAGCTTGTGCTGTGGGCACCGATGCCTCCAAGCTCTTGGATCCGCTTCCCGCGGTTCTTCTCCGACGTGATGCCGCCGAGGGGGCCTCTCGAGCTCTGGTTGCAGCACGCCGACTGCAGCGCTCCGGCGACCGGAGCAGAGATCGAAGCGGTCCCCACCGGCAAGATCTTCAAGACTCGCGGCTGGGGCGAGATCGCGCAGGTCTGCCGTGCGAGGGGCGCCCTCGCGATCCACTTTGAGTACGACGGCACCTCCACGCTCTTCTTCAAGTTCTTCGATGCGGAGGGCCGCCGCCTGGAATGCTGCTCCGGAGAGGAGCGCCAGGCTGACGCGCGTTCCGCTCGCGGCCACTCCAGTAGCAGCAGCCCTTGGGAGTCCAGCAGCTCTCCTGAGCTCTATGAGACTCCGGAGACGAGCGACGACAGCTACGTGCCCCCGAGCTCTCGCCGCGCTTGGAGCAAAGCTGCGGTGTCCGGCCGTCGCCGCTGCTGATCTGGATGGGGTTGGCGCTGGCCTTCCGTGGCCCACTATTGTTGATGGCGTCCACCACGGGAGGGTGTAGATAGGATCCCCCTTAATTTTAGCTTTTGTCCCCTGCGAAGAATCATGAAGTACCTCGTGGGGGCATGTAAGGGTCTGTAATGTCTTTTGTGCTTATCTTCCCTGTTATGAAAATTTGGTGAACGCATGTCCCGTTAAGGCTTGGTCCCCCCTTTCTTTCCTCGCGATAGCTTGTTGCTCTACGCTGACGGGTCCCGGTCCCCAGGCGGGCTACAACCGTCGCTGGTATGCCAAGTCGCGTGCCGTGGTCAAGGCCAGGAGGTGTGCAGCCCGAGGTCCAGTAAGAGCCCCTGAGGCGCGATGCTCAAGAGGTCCCCCTTAGCGCCCAAGCATCCATGGTAAGGCAAGAAAGGGAGTGGACGTGGCCGCAACGGGGTTGCGGCAAGGCGCGAGTGACCATTAGGCCCAAACATTTAGCCGATCCGAGAGCGGGACTTATCTTGTTGACTTCGTAGCGGTTCCTGATGGTGCGCTAGGGCTGCGCGCCAACTTGTGCGGCATAGCTAGGCCGGCCCATACGAGTTTCCCTTCTCCCGTGCTCTCCTTAGTGCTCTACGTCCTCAGGTCCCGACCCTCGAGTGGGCTTAGCCGCCGCTGGTATGCCAGGCCGCGATGCCGTGGTCAAGGCCAGGGGGTGAGGGCTGGAGAGCCAGTAAGAGCTCCTGAGTTGCGATGCTCAGGAGCCCCCCTTTAACGCGCAAGCGAATTGCGCGAGAGAAAAGGAGACTCGCGGTGCCGCCTGCTATCCTCCCCACGGGATCCCTGTGAACAGGCACAAGAAGAACATGGTTTGACGTTGTAGCTGCCAGCCTGCCGCTGGTTGCTCTGGATGAAGTGAAGGCCCTAAGGGCCTGGTGAGGTGACGAGCATGGGGCGTGCCGCGAGCCAGAGCTCGACCGCTCAGATTTGTTGACGTGGCAGGGACGGACCCATGCACCAGCATCGTGCCTGTGAGAAGGCCCCGTGGGAGGCGATGGTCGAGTAGGCGATAGCCGTAGGCAGGTTAAGCATGGAAAGTAGATCAGCTTGGGTAAATGCAGGAAGATACATGCCACTGGGTCCGATCCGAGTGGCTTGGGGATGATGCAGCCCGAGGGGTGCTCCCAGCTAAACGAGCTTGGAAGATGTCACCTGGTTCTGTAGACGAAGTAGAGTTGGTGCAGCTGAAGGCGTGCATCGAAGGAATGACTCTTCACGAGCCACCGGGGCCCTGAGCCTCGGGAGGCTCTGGGGGCTCGGGAGGTTCCCTAAAGACCGTCTCCATCTCTTCCAGGATGGCATGGTACCTGGCCTCCTGAGCCGCCAGGACACGCCGCTGATAGGCTGACGCCACGCTCGGCAAGACGAAGGGCATGCGAACGTAGCTGTGTGGCGGGCCCTCGTAGCGTCCCACACGCGAAGGCCAGAAGCGCTCCTGAGATGCGGCCCTGTTGAGCCCTGGGACGTCGATGCAGACACGCAGCCCAGCATCCTCGCCTGGATGGGGAGCTGCGCCTCGTGAGCGGCCGTCGCCGTGCATGGCTCTTGCGTCTTGCAGCTCCTGACTGGTCTTGGTGATGAACTCCTGAGTGGTGGGCACTCCTTGCCCTGTGCTCTCCTGAGGGACACGTGCCGCAAAGCACGCCTCCAAGTGGTGCCCAAGCGCTTCCCTCGTGAGGTTGGCAAGGTCTGAGGCCCTCCAGAAGAGAGCCCCCGAGCCCTGCCCGAGGAGGGCGCTGGGCGCGCCTTCCTATGCGATGGAGGGAGGAGCCCCTGGGAGTGACACTGGTCCTGATGAGGCCCTAGCCGCGACGCCATCCTGAGGTCCTGCACGGTGTAGCTTCTTCTTCTTGGGGATGGCCTCCGGAGGGCCCTCACTTCTGCTATCGGGGTCGTTGATTGCTACAACTTGGAAGGCGCGCTCGAGGGAGCATACCGCATCTCTCTCTTCACAGGGGACCGTGATGATTCCTCCGCTTCCTGGCATCTTGAGGACGTTGTAGCCGTGATGGGTGACTGCCATGAACTTGGCCAGGGCCGGATACCCGAGGATGGCGTTGTACGGCAGGCGGATGTGCGCGACATCGAAGTCGACGAGCTCGGTGCGGTAGTTCTTGCGCTCTCCGAAGGTGACAGGCAGGCGGACCTGCCCTATCGGTGTGGTGGAACCGTCGGTCACCCCTGAGAAAGGCTTGGTAGGCTGGAGCTGCTCATACGGCACTTGGAGGTTGTCGAACGTGTCGACGGACAGGACGTTGAGCCCTGCGCCGCCGTCGATGAGGGTCTTGGTAACCTGCACATTGCTGATGACTGGGGAACAGAACATCGGGAGGGCGCCGGCGGTGGCCGCGCACTTGAGCTGATCTGCCGAGTTGAAAGTGATGGCGCATTGGGACCACTTGAGCGGGTGCATGGCCTCGAGCTTGGGGAGCACCGCGTTGTAACATCCCAAATTTTCAATTTGGAATGTTATACATAGATCATCATTTGCATATCATGTTTTGTGCATTTTGACAAATCCTCGATAAATCCTAAGCAACTCAAGGACCCTCGGAGAGAGTTGGGGATTTTCTTGAATTTTCTTATTTGAGTTTCCAACGAGGATTTTGGTTTTTGATTATTTTTCTCTCCGGAAGAATATTTCATTTTAAAATAAACGAGAGGAGAAAATATGACTTCTCCAAAAACATTGAAATACTGGAGGAAAAATGTTAAAAACATTATTTGGAATTTATTGGATTTTATTTGCAATTTTTATTGCATTTAAAAATATGCATGTTTTCAAAATATTTATTTTTGATTTTAAAAATGTTCACCCTATTCTAGATTTTCAAACTAGACGGGGAAAATTTATTTCATATTTTTCTGATTTTTATTTATTTTTCTACGCAATATTTTCCGCGGAACATATTAAAAAAAATACGCGCTTGCCCGACTGGGCCGAGGCCCAGCCGAAGCCAGGCCGGCCCGCCCGTGCTCTCCTTCTTCCCCACGCCGCCGGAGTCCGCCGGGAGCACGAAGCCGCCGCCGCCTCGGGCTTTGCCCCTTCCCCAAGCCCTCTAGCCCCCCTCCTACCTATATATAGCCCCCCTCCGTTTTC